>NC_073381.1:91353705-91606205 GCF_028641065.1 Leucoraja erinaceus
GGTCGAGGGAGCAGGTAGTGGGTTTGGAAGAGCTGATGAGTTTGGAGATTTCAATACGGGTGACCAGGTCAAACTGGGAGAGGAAGCAGTGTGGAGGAAGGGTAAGGAGGTCAGTGGATATGTTGAAAGGAAGGGCCTTGGTAGGTGGCGGAGTACATGCTGGGGAGTCGGGTACAGGGGATAAAGATTGATAGATGGTGCTGATTTAGAATGAGTAATTGCTGAGTAAGCCATTTAGAACGGAGACGAGGAAACACCTTTTCTCACGGAGAGTGGTTTGTCTGTGGAATATTATTTCGGAGTCACGTGAGTGACTACGTGAAGAACCCGCCAGGACGCATGTGTGTCATATCGTCTATCGCATTGCGTTACGACTGGCAGGGTGGACGTGATTCTCCTGCCAGCAACAGACCTGAAGTAAGTTTTTTTTTAAACTTTCAGGTTTAAATCTTCTTGCAGAAACCTCTACTTAGAGGTCCTGCTAAAAGTCCGGGGCAAAGTCGGGACAGAGGGGAGACCCCAGTCACGAACTTCAGGGAACCCCGGTCACGGGGAATTCCGCCCACGGACCTAGGCGTTTGGAAGACGGGTAGCGAGCGATGGCGAATTCATCTTTGAGCTGCTGGCGGCAGAAACAGCGGCTTCTTATTGGTGGAGAACCCACTCGGGAGACCGTGAAATACGGGAGCGGGCGGCGGTGGATTCGCCTTCGAGCTGCTGGCGGTGGAGCCAGCGGCTTCATATTGGTGCCGGTGGCACCTGCAGAACCGCTCCGGAGACCGCAGAATACGGGGAGCGGGCGGCGGTGGAGTCGCCTACTGAGCCGCTGGCAGTAAAACCAGCGGCTTCATATACACCCCCCCCCCCGCCCCCCCGAAGCAGGATAACCCCCCCCCCCCCCCCCGACTTTGAAAATCACGGCTATCCCTTTTATAGGGACCGCGGGGATATCCCGGCTGCAGTTACTGCGGGGATACCCAGATCGGGGGGGTGGGGGGAATCCTGGGTCGGGTGCATAAGTCCTCCCATACGGATAAAGGTATGGAACCACATCGATGATGTCTCCTGTCACGGATGCAAGTTGGTAATATTAAACTGGTTTGAATATTTACTCTGGTTTGGGATAACATAAGATTAGTTTATCCGCTCATCGGGTTGAAGATATTTGAAATTTAACTGGATGAGGCAATGATACACTCAGTAGCGTTGCAAAATGGGCTAACTCCAGTTTCTAGATTATTTACCAAATCAGTACTATCAATGCTTCGACTGCATGGAGCTAACAAATAAGTGGCATGGCCAATCTGGATGATATTGAACATTAGCCTTATCAGCAACATAGCTATATTTGTGAAATTGGTTCACACCCGTCCAGTTAAGTTTAAATTAAGTTGATACCAACTGAAACTATTGGTTATTGGGATACAATCATCCATTTATTTGTTGGGATCAGTCTGAGACAAAAAATTAGACCTTTGCTATTTTTAGCTGAAACTATCAAAGTCACAATAATGGACAGATTTGCTCCACTAAAACCTCTCATCCATAAATTTTCAGTCATTTCCAAACTGATGCTATTGCCCAAAGATGGGTAATTTACTAATACCATCTCTAGTTGCGGAGGCAGAAGGGATTAGCATGAGTTATCAAGTGTTCAGTCATGGTATCAACAGCCAATGGACACCAGGTGCATTCGGTGCATTATAGGGTGTGTGGATATGCATAAACTGCATGCACAAGTCCAAGGTGATACACTTTGGTGGTGGTATATGTTAATCACAAAGGTACAATCAAATCAAAGTATCCAGTGATAGTTTTACCAAACCGCATTTAGCACTGGTGTATTATTATGCAAAATCAATGACTACACAGAATGAATGTGTGATCACAAAGTATTTAATGACATTGTGGATCAATGGAACTGACTATTGAGATGCTTGCATCCAGGCTCAATCAAAAGTGAACGAGGCATATTAGTGGCGAAGGGTGCATTCTCGCTACACTAAGGAGGAATGTTCTTTATGTCTTCCTCCATTTGGCCTCAATAGATGGTCTTGCAAAATTCAGCAAGATTCCCACTTCTGGGTTTTCATAGTGCCTGCCTGGGTAATATACCTATGGCTCCCACTGAGGCGAAGAATGAGCATAAACCTTACATGGTTATTTCCGGATAAAATAGATGCTGGCTCAATTGTGATGTCGAAACCATCCTCTGCATGATATAATCAATTCATAGACTTACAGACTCTGAGAGATCATTCCTGCAGCTCGGGTTGTCAAACCATAAGCATTACGAGTGCTCACTACAGATTGCAGGGATAGCACCAAATAGCAGCTATCTGCATAGGATATGGGAAGCATTGTTTATGCTTCCTTACTTTTCACACGGCACGGATAACTGACACATTGAAATTCAGTTTTATGGGATTATAACATTAAGTTAATATTCCATTACTGTGCCTGAAGTACCTCCTCATCATTTGGCTGCGGAGAACATAAACCACTCTGTCCGGTCTCACCCTCTGACATCTAGAATATGAAGGTGTCGTCAACTTAAAACCTCTCAGGCATAGGGACGCAGAGGTATGGGTTGTTAACATTGTACTACATCACTTCGCCGATGGGCACCAGCAACATCCCTGTCCATGGTCATACTCACGTACTAGTGATTATGCCATGGTGCTGACTACAGCACTACGGGTCCAGTCATTACTACAATGGATAGGATGATCATATCTGCGGGCTATAATAACATGTTTTGTTTATGATTAGTCAAGCAGATTAGACAGGGACACAAGACCAAACTAGATGTTGCATATCCCATGGACCTTGGGTTGCGTGTGATCACGCATCTACACTAGTATGTCAAGGTTCCTAAGAGCCAAGGCTCTGACAGCAATATTGTTAGTTACATAAAACCTCATTAGAAGGAATCACTACGAACCTTCTCCAGAAAGTTATATGGGTCTGGCATATACAGGAGTGTACATTGACATTGAGTCTCACTCCACCAGGACCGCTATACCTCAGCAGCAGGGATGGACCACATCTTAGCGGTTGCAGCATGGTCAAACTATTGATCTGTCCAAATATTCAGAATAAACCTATTGCCAGATCGGGCGTATTTGCCAACTCTATGTTAGGTATGGTTCATACTTCCTCCTGGTTGAGGAAGGTTACTATTGCCACTGTTGTTCATTAATAGCATCAACATGTCTATATCTATGTCAGTGGGGGCGCTGCAAGCCGGCGCCCTGTCAGCAGCGTGTCCGTTTTTTTCTACTTTTTTTGTTTTTTTAGTATGTTTTTACAGTATGTTTTTGATGTTTCTTGGTGTGTTTTGTGTGGGGGGGGTGGGGGGGGGGGGGGGGGGTGGTTGAGGGGGGAAAACCGCTTCTGGCTGCGGCGCGAATTTTAAATCTTCGACCGCCGGCTTCAGTCGCTTCCTCCATAGAGAGGCAACTTTTTCCTGGTCGCCTCCCCCGTGGCCTAACAGCAAGGATCGGCGTGGCCTTTCCTGGAGATGCGCCCGGGGCTTCAGCGGCGGGCGCAGTGCGGACTCGGCGTGGAGCGGGCGAGCCCTCGCTGGGGCTTGCTGGAGGGGAGCGCTCCATTTCGCTGGCCCGCGGCAGCCGGCAGCTTGAAGCTCCAGCTGACGCGGCGTCTGCAGCCCGGGATCCCTCGTGGGGGACCCAGGAGGAAGAAGAAGCTCCGAATGCCGGCCCGCGGCCAACTTCCACCGCGGGCCCGGCGTGAACTTACCATCGCCCCTGGAGGGGAGCTTCGACCGCCGGCTCTGCAGTCTGCGGTGCTTCTGGCTGCGGCGTGGATTTAAAATCTTCGACCGCCGGCCTGCGGCCTACACCACCCTGAAGCCGTGGTCTCCGGTAGGGAAGAGCCGATCCTGGACTTACCTTGACTTTTACCTTGTACCTTTATCATCTGGACGCCCGCAGCGCCGGCTGTGGAGGGTTGAGGTCCTGACCACGGGGGAAAATGGAGGACAGGCCAAGTTCTGTGCCTTCCACCACAGTGATGAATGCTGTGGTGCATGTTTGTGTTAGATTTTTATTGTGGTTGTGTGTTCTTTATTATTGTACTGCAGCTGACAAATTCATTTCACTTGCACATTATGTGCAATGTGACGAATAAAACTGATTGATTGATTGATTGATGTCTGAATGCATTCTTAATGTTCACTCATTGGGTCTGCTCCCCAGCGCAAGATTCCACCACCCACCCGTTCCCCCAACGCAAGCCGTTCCCCCAACGCAATATTGCACCACTCACGCATAGCTCCCAACTGCGCAGGTACGGCTCATTTTTCCTCATCCCTCGGCACTCCCTCTTCCTGCTTTTCAGCCTCCCTCTTCAATCCCTAGAGAGAGATGGGGGTAGAGAGGGAGGATGGGTAGAGAGGGAAGAGGGGGTAGAGAGAGAGGAAGGGCTGAGAGGGAGGGGGGGTAAAGAGGGAGGGGGATGTGGGTAGAGGGAGAGGGGAGGGGTGGAGAGGGGGGGAGAAGGGAGGGGGGGAGAGGAGGGGAGGGGGGGTAGAGGAGGGCAGGGAGGTAGAGAGGAAGAGGGGTAGAGGGAGAGAGAGGAGGGTAGAGGTAGAGAGAGGGAGGGGGTAGAGGGAGAGGGTAGAGTGTGGTAAAGGAAGGGTAGAGAAGGAGAGGGCGAGGAAGGGAAAGGGATAGAGAGGGATGGGGTAGAGAGGGTGGGAGTGAGGTTAGATAGGGAGGGGGCATCTCCCTCCTCCACACCTCACCATCTCCCTCCTCCACAACGCCCCACTCCCCACCTCATCTCCCTCCTCCTCATTTCCCTCCTCCTCCTCCCCTGACTCCCACTCCCTGCCCCAGGACCTACCCAGGTCATAGAGCAGTGCCAGGGCCTGGAACACGGCCTGTTTCTCGTACTTGGCCGGGCCCTGGCTGTAGACTCCAGCCGTCAGCTCTGCCGCTGCCTGGGCTATAGTGCAGGCTACGACTTCATCTCCGGGCTCGTCCCTGACCACGGACCCAGGTTCCAGAAGCGGCTTCTTTTTCGGCCCCCGGTCACGGTGCCATCATAAGCCCCGGGCTCTGCCTTCACTCCAGCTCCAGCACCACCCTCCCCACCGGGCATCGGACGCTACCAGCAGTTGCCACGCGGGCACTATAGTGCCCCTCCCTCCTGCAGTGTCCCGTTCTACCTGGCGACTGCATTGTGATGTCACTCTTTTTTTTTCCGAAACGGATGACTTTTCGGGCTCTTTTTAAAACTTTAAATGAATGAAAAATTCAGAAATAAAGGTGGGAATACAAACATAGAAAATAGGTGCAGGAGTAGCCCTTCGAGCCTGCACCGCCATTCAATATGATCATGGCTGATCATTCAACTCAGTATCCTGTACCTGCCTTCTCTCCATGCCCCCTGATCCCTTTAGCCACAAGGGCCACATCTAGCTCCCTCTTAAATATAGCCAATGAACTGGCCTCAACTACCTTCTGTGGCAGAGAATTCCACAGATTCACAGAATGTGACGGGAAGATGTTTATGTGAGTAGAATGTGTGAAAATGGGAAGGCTGGGGCCTAGCGTTTGGAAGAAAATAGGAATTAACCAGATTGTGCTCAGATGACTGACACACACACACACACACACACACACACACACACACACGCACACGCACGCACACACCCACACACACACACACACACACACACATACACACACACACACACACATACACACACACACACACACACACATACACACACACACACACATATATACACACATACATATATATATACATACACACAAACAAGAGAAGAGCTTTAGCAATATGGACCAGATAATGGTGCTGAGGTTAAAGAACAACCATTATCTCCCACAATGGAAGAGCAGACTCAAGGGACCGAATGCTGCCTTTTATGTCCGTCACTTTTTGCATGTCTCCTTTCCTAAAATAATCTGTATCTGTAATCATTGAATCATCAATTAGCAACTTACCATTGCATTCATACAGATAAATAATTTGCAAAAAAAAAAAAAGATTGGAATGCTGTTAAATGCTTTTATAGCACCTGCCTAAACTACATCCTCTGGCAGCTCATTATAGCTGGCAGCTTATACCCACCACTCTCTGAGTGAAAAACCTGCCCCTCAGTTACCGATTAAATATTTTCTTTCTCACCTAAGTGCCCCACCCGCTGACGTTCCAAAAGCCCACCTCCTGCCCCATACATGAGAAAGTTGGCGGGTAACACATTGAACTCATCAGCTGCCTCATGACCAACTCGGAGACGGGTGATTCTCCATCCCAGATTGCCTGAGATAGCGGGAGGAAAGCTCACTCATCTGCAGTTGCCTGCAAGGCTGACAGAGGGCAGCATAGCCTTTCCGATCATCTCATTTTTCCAGTTAAAAGGGCCAACATATCCCGCTTACTACAGTCAGCTGTTGATGGGCTCACTAATAGGTACGGTTGCCAACTGTCCCGTATTAGCCGAGACATCCCGTATATTGGGCTAAATTGGTTAGTCCCATACGGGACCGCCCTTGTCCCGTATTTGACTGCTACTACTCGGGTTGAGGGGACTGTCGGGTCAGAGCACCCCGTCCGGCCCCGCCTCACCCGTCCCGACATAGTGCAGCCCATGGAGTGCAGCAGCAGCGCCTCGCCCGTGGCCCCGTCGGTCGGCAGCCCGGCCAGCTGTCCGACCTTCGGACCTTCGCTTACCGCCGACACCACCGCCCCTCCTTCTCATGGCCGATCATCGGTTCATCCGCCGGCTGGGCTTTGTGTGCAGTCCAGCACCCGGGCCAACTCATCATTCACCCAGCCACGGCCGATTGCCGTCGGGAATTTGTCCCATATTTTGACCTTTTGTCCCTTATTTGGGAGTGAGGAAGTTGGCAGCCCGATTGGTAGGTACACATAAACTTTCAGGAATTCATGGAAGAAAGTTTCGGTTTCGGTTTATTATTACCACATGTTCTGACGTGCAGTGACATTATTGTTTTGCATGCTATCCAAACACACCAGATAATACTGTACCTAAATACAATCATCAAACTCAAGTGCAAAAGAGTTTAGAACTCACTCTTTCGAAATACAGCATGCAAACTGGCCCTGCGGCCCACCGAATCCACACCGACCATCGATCACCCGCTCACACGAGATCTATGTGATCCCACTTTCTCATCTACTCCCTATACACTAGGGGCAATTTACGGAGGACAATTAACCTACAAACCCGCACATCTTTGGGATGTGGGAGGAACGGGAGCATTTATTTCAAGAGGGCTTGTATACAAGAACAGAGATGTAATGCTGAGGATCTATAAGGTACTGGTCAGGCTGCATTTGGAGGATTGTGAACAATTTTCGGCACCATATCTGAGGATCTTGTAAACCTCCCCTGGACCCTCTCCAGGGCCAGGTGCTGGCTCTGGAGAGGGTCCAGAGGAGGTTTACAAGAACGATCCCAGGAATGATTGGGTTAAATTATGATGAGCGTTTGACAGCACTGGGCCTGTACTCTCTGGAGTCAAGAAGGATGAGGAGAACCCTTATTGAAACTTACAGAATAATGAAAGGCTTGGATAGAGTGGATGTGGAATTCTTTGCCACAGAAGGCTGGTGTCAAGGGTTATGGGGAGAAGACAGGAGGATGGGGTTAGGAGGGAGAGATAGATCAGCCGTAATTGAATGGTGGAGTAGATTTGATGGGCTGAATGGCCTAATTCCGCTCCAACCATCCGAGGGAAACCCACGTGGTCATAGGGAGAATGTGCAAACTCCACACAAACTGCAACTGAGGTCAGGTTCAAATCCGGATCTCTGGTGCTGTGAACGGAGCATCTACCAGCTGCGCTACTGTGCTGCCCTCTGCCAATTCTCTATCACTTTTTCTGCTGGGAGCCAGGATATACAGTGCATTCAGAAAGTATTCAGACCCCTTCATTTTTTCCACGTTTTGGTGCGTTACGGCCTCCGTCATTCTTAAATGGAAGAACTTTAGAACCACCGGGACTCTTCATAGAGCTGGCTGCCCGGCCAAACTGTGCAATCGGGGGAGAAAGGCCTTGGTCAGGGAGGTGACCAAGAACCCGATGGTCACTCTGTGTATAGGGAGAACCTTCCAGAAGGACAACTATATCTGCAGCACTCCACTAATCAGGCCTTTATGGTAGAGTGGTCAGACGGAAGCCACTCCTCAATAAAAGGCACATGACAGCCCGCTTAGAGTTTGCAAAAAGGCACCTAAAGGACTCACACCATGAGAAACAACATTCTCTGGTCTGATGAAACCAAGATTTAACTTTGGCCTGAATGCCAAACGTCACGTCTGGAGGAAACCAGGCACCGCTAATCACCTGGCCAATACCATACCTACGGTGAAGCAAGGTGGTGGCAGCATCATGCTGTGGGGATGGTTTTCAGCAGCAGGAACTGGGAGACTAGTCAGGATCGTGGGAAAGATGAACGGAGCAAAGTACAGAGAGATCCTTGATGAAAACCTGCTCCAGAACGTTCTGGACCTCAGACTGGGGTGGAGGTTCACATTCCAACAGGACAGCAACCTTAAGCACACAGCCAAGGCAACGCAGGAGTGGCTTTGTGACAAATCTGTGAATGTCCTTGAGTGGCCCAGCCAGAACCCGGACTTGAACCAGATCGAACATCTCTGGAGGGGCCAGAAAATAGCTGTGCATTGATGCTCCCCATTCAACCTGACAGAGTTTGAGAGGATCTGCAGAGAAGAATGGGAGAAATTACCCAAATACAGGTGTGCCAAGCTTGTAGCGTCATACCCAAGAAGACTTGAGGCTGTAATCGCTGCCAAAGGTGCCTCAACAAAGTACTGAGTAAAGGGTCTGAATACTTATGTAAATGTGATATTTCAGTTATTGCTTTTTAATTACTTTGCAAACATTTTGTTTTTGCTTTTTTATTATGGGATATTGTGTGTAGATCGATGATTAAAAAAAAATGAATTTAATCAATTTTAGAATAAGGCTGTAACGTAACAAAATGTGGAAAAAGTGAAGGGATCTGAATCGTTCTGAATGCACTGTATATGGCACTGAGCCCATCACAACCTATTTTATAGACATAATCTCACCACCAGGATGCCCTACAAATAGACATGTATAAAAACAACAGTGAATTTAGATTTTTTTTTTTAACCATGATTGGGGTAGATTTGTTGATGTGAATTATGTACTTACCAAGAAATGTAATATGTAATTTTAGTTTAGAGATACATTGTGGAAACAGGCCCTTTGGCCCACCGAGTCCGCACCGACCAGCAATCCCCGTTACACTAGCACACACTACACACGAGAGACAGTTTACTATTTTTTTTTACCGAAGCCAATTAACCTACAAACCTGTTCAAGAAGGAACTGCAGATGCTGGAAGATCGAAGGTACACAAAATTGTTTGAGAAACTCAGCGGGTGCAGCAGCATCTATGGAGCGAAGAAAATAGGCGACGTTTTGGGCCGAAACCCTTCTTCAGACTGACAAACCTACAAGCCTGGTTAGACACAAATGCAGGTGTATTTCAGCGGGACGGGCAGCATCCCTGGAGAGACGGAGTGGGTGACGTTTCGGGTTGAGACCCTTCTTCACCCAAAACATCACCCATTCCTTGTCTCCAGAGATGCTGCCTGTTCTGCAGAACGACTACAGAATTTTGTATCTAAACCAGTACGTCCTCCTGCACTCATCCATTCGCTGCTCGTTACTGGAGCCCTCCAATCCCCACTGCATCCTTGTAAATCCTTCTCTGCACCTTCTCTAGCTTAATCAAGAGTCAAGAGGTCATTGTTATGTATGCCAACAATGGAACAGCTAAATCTTTACAGCAGCCTAACACAAAAAATATAATAATAAAAACAATTCAATGTGAATAACCGTAATACGAGGCAGACATATTAGTGTAAAAACCAAAGTCCATAGTGCATCCAAAGACACAGTCCATAGAAGGTCATTGCTGTGGTTTAGTTAAGTTTAGTTTAGAGATACAGCATGGAAACAGGCCCTTTGGCCCACCGAGTCCGCACCGACCAGCGATTCTCCCACATTAACACTATCCTACAAGCAGCGACATTAGGGACAATTTACAATTTACACATTCACCAAGCCAATTAACCTACAATCTTGTATATCTTTGGAGTGTGCGATCGAACCTGAGTCTTGGGCGCTGCAAGCGCTGTAAGGCAGCAACTCTACCGCTGTGCCACCCTAGAGTTGTGTTAAGGGCCTGTCCCAATGTACGAGGTAAATCAAGAGTTTTCCCGCATTTTCCCCTGATTTTAACTCGGAGAATGTCCGTAGCGGGTCCGTAGGAGTTTGTAGTGGGACAGGCCCTTTAGTGTTGTGTATTGTTCTAGAGTCTGATGGTTGTTGGGCAGAAGCTGATCCTGAAGCTGGAGGTCACAGTTTTCAGGCTCCTGTACCTTCTTCCCAATGGTGGGAGTGAAATGAGAGTGTGTTCATGCACATGCTGCTTTACAATGAATATACATAGTACTGGAGGAACTCAGCATGTCAGTCGACATCACTGGAGTTAAAGGACATGTCTGGACCCTTCTTCAGACATCTTTATCTTTGGGATATGGGAGGAAACCAGAGCACCCGGAGGAACCAGCCACAGGGAGTGGCCAGGGTGCGAAACGGCCTTGATTATGCTGCTGGCCTTGGAGTTAATAGAAGGGAGGTTGGTTTGTGTGATGGTCTGGGCTGCGTCCACAATTTGCTGCAAGGCAGCATCTCTACTGCTTTGCCAATGTGCCGCCCCTTATTTAATAGAAAATAGACAATAGGTGCAGGAGTTGGCCATTCAGCTCTTCGAGCCAGCACCACCATTTACTGTGATCATGGCTGATCATCCACAATCAGGACTCAATTCCTGCCTTCTCCCCATATCCCTTGACTCCGCTATCTTTAAGAGCTCTATCTAACTCTCTCTTGAAAGCATCCAGAGAATTGACCTCCACTGCCTTCTGAGGCAGAGAATTCCACAGATTCAAAACTCTCTGGGTGAAAAGGTGTTTTCCTCATCTCCGCTCTAAATGGCTCACCCCTTATTCTTGAACTGTGGCCCCTGGTTCGTGTTCAATCACTTAATAATCTTATATGTTTCAATAAGATATCCTCTCATCCTTCTAAATTCCAGTGTATACAAGCCCAGTCGCTCCATTCTTTCAACGTGACAATTCTGCCATCCTGGCAATTAACCTTGTGAACCTATGCTGCACTCCCTCAATAGCAAGAACGAGTCACTCTGCATCCTCATAGAATCCTCCTCACAGTTCACATGGCTACCAGCTTTGTGTCATCTGCAAATTTGCTAATGTTCCTCTTAATCCCTTCATCTAAACCATTAATGTATATTGTAAATAGTTGCGGTCCCAGCACCGACCGAGCCTTGCGGTACCCCACTAGTCACTGCCTGCCATTCTGAAAGGGACCCGTTAATCTTTGTTTCCTGTCTGCCAACCAATTTTCTAACCATGTCTGTACCCTACCCCCAATACCATGTGCTCTAAATTTGCCCACTAATCTCCTATGTTGGACTTTATCAAAGGCTTTCAGAAAGTCCAGGTACACTACATCCACTGGCTCTCCCTTGTCTATTTGCCTAGTTACATCCTCAGAAATTCTACATTCGTCAAGCATGATTTCCCCTTTGTAAATCCATGCTGTCTCGGACCGATACAGTTACTGCTGTCCAACAATATTTTCTCCCCACTGGTGTTTCCATCCCCTTCGGAATCTATATCTTCAGTTGCTCTCAATGTCTGACCTAGTGAGGGATTCAAGATTGTGTAGCTGGAACAATCACAACACATTGTGAGAATAAAATCCTCTCCTGGATGTGTTAAAGAGTGCTGGCTGATTGCATTACAATGATTATAGGACAATTAGAAGGAATGATCCCACAGCTCAAAGGCCAAAAGGTCATAAGTGATAGGAGCAGAATTAGGCTATTCGGCTCATCATGTCTACTCCGCCATTCAATCATGGCTGATCATTCTCACCCTCCTAACCCCATTCTCCTGCCTTCTCCCTGCAACCCCTGACGACTGGACAGAAGGTGCGGTCAGAAAGGAGAGATATTAGTCAGTCTTATTCTCCTGAGTGATGAAGTGCTTTGAGAGGTTGATCATGGAGCAAATCAACTCCTACCGCGACAAAAACCTGAACCCACTGCAGTTCGCTTACCGCCACAACAGATCAACGGTGGATGCGATTTCGCTGGCCCTCCACTCCGCTCTGGACCACTTGGACAACAAAAACTCATATGTCAGGCAGTTATTTATTGATTACAGCTCGGCATTCAACACCATCATCCCCTCCAAGCTGGTTACTAAACTCGCAGAACTGGGTCTCTGTGCATCCCTCTACAATTGGATCCTCGACTTCCTCATTCACAGACCTGTCTGTTTGTATTGGTGGAAATGTGTCAGCCTTGATAACAATCAGCACGGGAGCACCTCAAGGCTGCGTGCTCAGCCCCCTGCTGTACTCACTCTATACCCATGACTGCGTAGCCAATCACAGTGCGAACTCCATCATCAAGTTTGCTGACGACACCACTGTTGTGGGACGTATCACTGATGGGGATGAGTCAGAGTATAGAAGAGAGATCGAGCAACTGTCCATATGGTGCCAGCACAATAACCTGGCACTCAACACCAGCAAAACCAAGGAACTGATTGTGGTGTTTGGAAGGAGTAGGAGGGGGACCCACAGCCCCATTTATATCAACGGGTTGATGGTTGAACGGGTCAAGAGCTTCAAATTCCTGGTGGTGCACATCTCTGAAGATCTTTCCTGGTCCAAGAACACTAATGCAATCATCAAGAAAGCTCATCAGTGCCTCTACTTCCTGAGAAGATTACGGAGAGTCGGTTTGTCAAGGAGGACTCTCTCTAACTTCTACAGGTGCACAGTAGAGAGCATGCTGACATGTTGCATCGTGGCTTGGTATGGCAACTTGAGCGCCCTGGAGAGGAAAAGACTACAAAAAGTAGTAAACACTGCCCAGTCCATCATCGGCTCTGACCTTCCTTCCATCGAGGGGATTTATCGCAGTCGCTGCCTCAAAAAGGCTGGCAGTATCATCAAAGACCCACACCATCCTGGCCACACACTCATCTCCCTGCTACCTTCAGGTAGAAGGTACAGGAGCCTGAAGACTGCAACAACCAGGTTCAGGAATAGCTACTTCCCCACAGCCATCAGGCTATTAAACTTGGCTCGGACAAAACTCTGATTATTAATAACCAACTATCTGTTATTTGCACTTTATCATTTTATTTATTCATGTGTGTATATATTTATATTATAGTATACGGACACACTGATCTGTTTTGTAGTAAATGCCTACTATGTTCTGTGTGCTGAAGCAAAGCAAGAATTTCATTGTCCTATAAGGGACACTTGACAATAAAACTCACTTGAACTTGAACTAAACGTGTTCCAAAAGAATTTATTTAATTACGGGCAGACGGTACAGATCAATGAGGACAAGGACAAACACTCAAAATCAGTTTTTATCCCACAGCAATAACTGCATTTAATATAGCCACCAAATGAGCGCAGGTGCGCTACATACCAAAGGGATTGTGCAATCGACAGAAGAATGTATGGTTGTGTATGCCTGTTTTTTCCTGTGATTTATTTTAGTTGTTTATTTCAGATATTCTCTTTTACATATCGTTAGCTTTTAGATAATGTGTGAATGGTGCACTGGCTGGTTGGCATTGTTAATTTTTTTGTACATGTTTACATGTTATAATGACAATAAAGAATCTATCTATCTATCTATCTATCTATCTATCTATCTATCTATCTATCTATCTATCTATCTATCTATCTACCTATCTATCTATCTATCTATCTATCTATCTATCTATCTATCTATCTATCTATCTATCTATCTATCTAATAACAGGAAAAAAGCTTATACTCAAATTCTGGAAAAACGCTCCTCTACCAACAATAAAAATGTGGATTTCAAACATGTTCGAAACATTACACCTGGAAGATATGAGACTCCTCCTCGCAGGCAAAGCAGACCACTTCCAAAAGACGTGGTCTGCATTTATGGACTTACTACAAGCATAAGGTGCAACAGTAATTTAAAAAATAAATGGTGCCAGGATCTGGTAACGGGGGATGAAAAATATGGTGGGTATATCCCTTTGTGCATAGTTTTTTATAATAGAGCGATTGCTTCTCTTTCTTTCTTTCTTTTCTAGGGTCTATTTCTTAACGTTCTTCTCTAACTCTCTTTCTAATTGGTTTTCTTTTCCCAACACTTTCTTGCACTATCACGACTCTTTCTCACTTTCCTTACTTCTTTTATTTCTATCTTTCTTAAAGCTCAAAAAATGAAGGGGTACAACAAACGTAATAAGATATATGTGGTGTGTATTACTGTAACTTATTGTACTTGAACTTGAAGGGGTTAAAAAAAACATGGGTCAAAGCGCACTTGAGGATGGTCTGGAGTGTTACACAGAAGCAAGGATTAACTCAAATGGCTTTCTCTCTCCAAGACAAACAATTGAAACAAATATCATGCGACCAGTTTGAGCTCACCTGGCTGTTTTTGCCAGTTAAGAAAATTAATGCAGCGATCTTTCACTTTACCATTTAAAGATTAAACAGGGGTCAGGAAGAATTGGAGATTAATTCCCCCTCCCATCCCAACACCAACCTTGCTGGCCTGGGCCTCCTCCATTGCCAGAGTGAGGCCAAATGCAAACTGGAGGAACCACTGTACCTTACAACCCATGCTTTGGAATTCTCCAATTTCAAGAAAATCCCCACCCTGAACACACCTCGTTCCTGTGTCTCTCTCCCCCCATGTTGGTGTGTGCCCATTTATTCTAGTATCTCCCACCCCCCTTCCACTGCCACCCTGCTCCTTTGTGTAGGAAGGAACCAATTATGCTAGTTTACACCAAAGATAGATGTAAAATGCTGGAGGAACTCAGCAAGACTGGCATCATCTCCATTCCTTCTATCCCGAGATGATGCTGCCTGTTACTTACTGCCGCTGAGTTACTTTAGCATTTTGTGTCTTTCCTCTCCTCCGTACACTCTTTCCCCATACCTGAGTCCCTCATTTTCTTTATATCCTCTCCCCCACCACCTTTTCCCATTCCCCTTCTACCAGTACTGCTCCCTTTGGCTTTAAATTTCAATCCTCACATCTCCTTCTCTGACATATTTTTGTCTCCTTTTCATCTCCAGCCTTTGTCACTTCCTCCACCCCAGTTTGAGTTGAGTTTATTGTCACGTGTACCGACGTACAGTGAAAAGCTTTAGTTGTGCGCTAACCAGTCAGCAGAAAGACAATGCATGATTACAATCGACCATTTACAGTGTAATGATACATGATAAGGGAATAACATTCAGTGCAAGGTAAAGCCAGCAAAGTCCGATCAAGGATAGTCCGAGGGTCACCATAGAGGTAGATAGTAGTTCAGCACTGCTCTCTGGTTGTGGTGGGATGATTCAGTTGCAGGATAACAGTTGGGAAGAAATTGTCCCCGAATCTGGAGGTGTATGTTTTCACACTTCTGTACCTTTTGCCTGATGGGAGAGGGGAGAAGAGGGAGTGGCCAGGGTGCAACATGTCCTTGATTATGCTGCTGGACTTGCCGAGGCAGCGTGAGGTGTAAATCGAGTCAATAGAGGGAGGTCGGTTTGTATGATGGTCTAGTCTGCATCCACAATTTGCTACAATTTCTCTCGGTCTGGTTGGGGCTATTCCCAAAACCAAACTCTGGTGCATCCTGATAAGAATGCTTTCTATCTGACAGCATCCCACTCCCTCACTTGTATCAACCCATCACTTGCCAGGCTTTGCCCTGCTCCTATCTTTCTTTCCCCCCCACCCAACTCAGTCTGAAGAAGGGTCACGGCCCTAAACGTAATTTGTCAATTTCCCTCAAGAGATGGTGCCTGACCCCTGATCTCCCTCTCCTGACAGTCGGTAGAAAAGTCTTGACCCGAAACATCACCCATTCCTTCTATCCAGAGATGCTGCCTGTCCCGCTGAGTTACTACAGCATTTTGTGTCTATCTTCAGTGTAAACCAGCATTTGCAATTCCTTCCCACCCACTATGTTTCTCCTGCACTTTGTGTTTTGTTAGAGATTAAACTGTTTTGTCCAAAGCGCAGATTCTAACTCTTGGCATGTTCTAAGTGCACTTCAAACCCTCGGCACTGCAATCCCGGGAATTAACCTGGTGAACCTACGCTACACTCCCTCAATAGCAAGAATGGCCTTCCTCAAATTTGGAGACCAAAGCTGCACACATCTGTGCTGAACATCTCTTTACATTTAGTACTTTAGAGATACAGTGTGGAAACAGGCCCTTCGTGCCCATCGAGTCCATGCTGACCAGTGACCACCCTGTGCACTAGCACTATCCCACCTACTAGAGAGAATTTACTATTTTACCAGAGCCAATTAGCATACAAACCTGTACGTCTTTGGAGTGTGGGAGGAAACCGGAGCACCCAGAGAAAACCCACACGGCACAGGGAGAACGTGCAAACTCCATACAGACAGCACCCATAGTCAGGATGGAACCCGGGTCTCTGCTGTTGTAAGGCAGCAACTCTACCGCTGCGCCACCGCGCCGTCCCATACCTCTCCATACATAAACCCTAAACTGTCCACAATTAAGATGAACAGTACTAACAAGTGTAAGAGAAAGCTAGACACAGACTTCAGTCAGAAAGATGCATTAGAGGCACCATAAAGGCGATTGAGGAGATTTGGCAGGTCTCCAATGTCTCTTTCAAGCTTCTACAGCTGCACTGTAGCGAGCACACTGTCGGGTTGCATCACAGCTCGGTGTTTGGAACAGCTCTGCCCAACACCGCACGAGATTACAGAGAGTTGTAGATGTAGCCCAGTCCATCACACACAG
This sequence comes from Leucoraja erinaceus, assembly GCF_028641065.1. NCBI lineage: Eukaryota > Metazoa > Chordata > Chondrichthyes > Rajiformes > Rajidae > Leucoraja > Leucoraja erinaceus. Next base: position 91,370,664 of record NC_073381.1, read on the forward strand.
ACCAGACTCCCCACCACCGACTCCATCTACACTTCAAACCGCTTCGGGAAAGCAGCCGACATATCAAAGACCTTTCATACCCAACTGATACAGAAGCTTGAAAGTGTGCACCACCAGACTCAGGGAACAGCTTCTTCCCCTCTGTTATCAGGCTTCTGAACGGCCCTTCCATAAGCTAGGGTACTGTCCGATTCACCTCTACCCCATTGCGGACATTGGACTCTGGAACTGGTGCGCTACAATGCTGAGAACTATATTCTGCACTATGTATCTTCCCCATTGCACTACCTATTGTACTTGTTTGGATAGCATGCAAAACAAAGTCAAGCTGCAGCAAGTAAGAATTTCATTCATATGCTTTTGGTACATATGCCAATTAAACCCACGTAACTCTTGAGAGGGTGGCACGGTAGAACAGCTGGTAGACCCACCTGCCTCCCAGCACCAAAGGCCTGGGCTCGATCCTGACCTCGGCTGTTGTCTGTGACCATGTGGGTTTCCTCTGGGTGCTCCGGTTTCCTTCCACATCCCAAAGCCGTGCAGGTTTGTAAGTTGATTGACCTCTGTGAAAATTGCCTTCTAATCTGTAGGAAGTGGATGAGAAAGTGGGATAACATAGAATATGGAAAGTGGGATAACATAGTGTGAAGATAGGCACAAAAAGCTGGAGTAACTCCGCAGGACAGGCAGCATTTCAGGAGAGAAGGAATGGGTGATGTTTCGGATCGAGACCCTTTTCCAGACTCCGAAGAATGGTCTCGATCCAAAACGTCACACATTCCTTCTCTCCAGAATTGCTGCCTGTCCTGCGGAGTTACTCCAGCTTTTTGTGTCTATCCGCGGTTTAAGCCAGCATTCGCAGTTCCTTCCGACACATAGAACTAGTGTGAACGGGTGATCGATGGTTGGCGTGGATTGGGTGGGCAAAAGGGTCCATGCTATTTCTCTAAAAAAAAACTGTTAAAAAAGTAGAATTCCATGCACATAAAGGACATGTGAATTCTCATAGGAAAAAAACAGAGAAAAATAGGTGCAGGAGTAGGCTATTTGACCCTTCGAGCCAGCACTGCTATTCAATATGATCATGGCTGGTCATTTAAAATCAGTACCCCGTTCCTGCTTTCTCCCCATACCCCTTGATTTCTTTAGCCGCAAGAGCTAAGTCTAACTCTCTCTTGCAGACATCCAGTGAATTGCCTCGATTAAAGAGACCAATACAGTCTACCGTATATCAGATTTCAGTGTACTTTGTTCTGATGGTTGAGCTTTTCCTGGTCATAAACACTTAATCCAAATTGGGCTGAAGGATGAGAGTATTATTTTAACATTTACTATTTGTAACTGGGGAAATGTATCATATGATCTGCAACTAGCTTGGAAAAGAGTTCATGCAGAGATTATTGCCAAATTTGGCATTGACCTTTGAAATGGATGCAAGGCTGTTTACTATGGGCTGAATCCAGAAAACCTAGTCAGGAACACAGCCCATTTGCACTAGTGCTTTCCAGAGGATTTAGCTGTGAGTAATTCTAGCCTCTTTCAAGGAGACGCAAGTCATGGATTTATATTGTGTTTTCTGCAAAGTCTGAAATCGTTTTGGCATTGGTATTGATTTTAATATTTAGTTTTAGTTTTAGAGATCCAGCGTGGAAACAGGCACTTCGGCCCAGCGAGTGCACACCGACCAGCGATCCTCGCACACTTCCACTATCCTACACACACACACTAGGGACAATTTATATTTATACCAAGCCAATTAACCCACAAACATGTACGTCTTTGGAGAACGTACAAACTCCATACAGATAGGACCCGTAGTCAGGATCGAACCCGGGTCTCTGGCGCTGTAAGGCAGCAACTCTACCGCTGTGCCACCATGACACTCTGATGTTAGTTTATTATTGTCACTGTGCCGAGATGTAGTGAAAAACTTTCCTCTGCGTACTATCAAGACGTCAAATGTACCATACTTAAGTACAATCAAACTATACCTAGGGTGGCACAGTGGGCAGTGGTAGAATTGCTGCCTTACAGCATCAGAGACCATTGGCTTCTGTAAATTGTGTAGGAGAGAACTAGTGTATGGGGTCGATGCGGACTCGGTGGGCTGAAGGGCCTGTTTCCATCCTTTATCTTTAAACTAAAACAAACTATCTCTGAGTACATCAGGTAGTGCAAAAGAGAGAAGATCCACTCCATTACGCAAATCAGACTTTTCCCTGGAACGCAAGAGGCTGAAGGGTGACCTTATACAATTTACATTCCTTCATCTCCCCGCACCGGAGGTTTTTGTCAGTCTCCCCACCTGCTTCCACTACCTGCAACCTCTGGCAACCACCTGCAACCTTCGGGAACCGCACGGAAACCTTGGGTGGGGTGCAAAGTCTCCAGAGGTTTCCATTCAGGTTTCCTAAGTGGGACAGGGGCATAATAGTGTTTAATGGACATTGATAAGCACATGGATATGCGTGGAATGGAGGGATATGGATTATGTGCAACCAGACATGATTGAGATGGTCTTGGCATCATGTTTAGCACAGAAATTGTGGGCCGAAGGGCCTTGTTCTTGTGCTCTGCTAGTCCATGATCCAGGTTAAATGATCCCGCACTCACTGCGTCCTGTGAGACCAGTTTGAAGAAGGGTCTTGACCTGAAACACCATCTATTCCTTTTCTCCAGAGATGCTGTTTGACCCTCTGAGTTACTCCAGCTTCTTTGTGTCGATCTTCAGTTCATCCTGCACTTTGTTAATTGCTCAAGATTCCAGCATCTGCAGTTCCTTGAGTCTTCACCTTGTACATGAGTAGGTCTTGCTTCACAAGGGGAAGATGGTGGGAGCTGCGGAGATGACTCAAATAGAAATGGCTCCCTGTGGATGCGCCTTCCCTGAAAATTTTACGATCAATCTTCTGGTCTCTTATCCAAATAATTCCACAGGATGTTATCACTGATTGCCCAGTAATCTCAGGAGTTTGGCATGTCCTCCTTCCATTAGGGATAAGTGGATGTGGGTGGAAATGCAGGAACATTATTAGTGGTAAACTTTCTTAAATTGCCACAGTATTTGTCAGAGCAAACAGCAAATCCAACACTTCTGTCATTTCCTAAGTAGCTACTGTATTATGTTTGGATTAAGAATTATTGTTGTAACAATTTAATCTATCGTATGATTTATGTATTATGGCCCACTTGATCTCTCATCGTATAGCTGATTTAAGGAGAAAAGGAAAATCATAGTTATACGGAACAGAAACAGACCCTTCGGCCCAAATCATCCATGCAATCCAAGATGCTCCATCTATGCTGGTCCTATTTGCCTGCATTTGGCCAAAATCCCTCTAAATCTTTCCCATTCTGTACAAATGTCTTTTAAATGGTGTAATTGTATCTGCCTTAACTTTCTCCTCTGGTAGCTCGTTCCATATGCCCACCACCATCTGCGTGAAAGATATGCCCCTCAGGTTTCTATTAAATCGTTCCCCTCTCATTTTAAACCTATGTCCTCTGGTTCTTGATTCCCCCTACTCTGGGGGGAAAAAACTCTGTGCTTTCACCCTATCTATTTCCCTCATGATTTTATACACCTATATAAGATGACCCCTCAGCCGCCTGCACTCCAAGTAATAATGTCCTAGCCTGCGCAACCGCTCCCTATACCTCAGGCCCTCAAGTTCTGGTAACATTTTCCTAAATCTTTTCTGCAGGCCTTAATGTGTCTCATTGTCAAGTCCTTGTGAACTACTGTGAGGTACAGTCCATATGACACTCCTAGACACACACTCACTCCTAGACACACACTCACTCCTAGACACACACACACACTCCTAGACACACACACTCACTCCTAGACACACACACACACACTCCTAGACACACACTCACTCCTAGACACACACTCACTCCTAGACACACACAAACACACACCTAGACACACACACACACACTCCTACACACACACTCACTCCACACACACTCACTCCTAGAGACACACACGCACACTCACTCCTAGACACACACACACACACACACTCCTAGACACACACACACTCCTAGACACACACACACACACACTCCTAGACACACACACTCATTCTCACCCACACACACACACACAAACACACACACACCACACACACACACGCGCACACACACACACACACACACACACACACACACACACACACACACACACACACACACACACACACATGTGCACACACATACACACACGCACACACACATACACACCCACACACACACATACACACACACACACACACACACACATATACACACACACACATTAAAGCAGGCTGTTGATTCTGATTCTTTACCAGACTCCTTCACATTTCACAAGGCAGGATTACCACCAATGTGTGCTCCCTAATTACACTCTCGCATTAATTTCCGTTCCAACATCTGTCTCCATCCCCTCCTGTTTTGCTTTGGTTTCCAGGAACAGATGAGTGCGACGGCTCATTTAGAAATTGCTCAGTCAGGAAAGAGTAGTGAATTTGTGTTTGTTAAATATCACCCCTGTGTGTGTGTAGTTCACACATCTGTTATGCTACAGCTTGTACAAATTTAATGATCCTGTTGTTGGTACACATGACAATTAAGTGCTCTTAAGACTCGTTGGATGGGGCTGATGTTGCCAACAACAAACCTGGACTTGACCTTCCTTCAAATCCGCTCTTTGATCAGGGCACCAGTCAACTGGAAAGGTTACAGTGCAAAAGCTCCACATCTGATACACGTATATAGAATTACGAGATGCGTAGATAGGGTAGACAGTCAGAACCTTTTCCCCCAGGAATGAAATGTCAAAGACTAGCGTGCATAGATTTAAGGTGAGAGGGGCAATGTTTATAGGTGATGTGCGGGGCAAGGTTTTTACGCAGAGGGCGGTGGGTGCCTGGACGCGCTGCCAGGGGTGGTGGTGGAGGCAGATACGACAGTGGTGTTAAAGAGGCTTTTTGATCGGCAAATGGATATGCAGGGAATGAAGGGGTACGGATCACATGCAGGCAGAGGGAGTGGTCGCAGGTAGAACATGCAAATTCCACACAGAGATCACTCGAAGTTAGGATCAAATCGGAGTCTCTGGCTCTGTGTGGCGGAAGCTCTACCATCTGCACCACTGTTGAACAAACGAGTCGATTGAACAAACACTTTTCATCACACAGGTCCACCACTGATTTTCTACATCCTTAATTCCTTGTAGGTTTCCTTATGGCTAAAGGTCTCTAATCCATATAATGTTCTGGTAATCCTCCTCTGCACCCTCTCCAATGCCTTCACATCCTTCCTGTATAGGGGCATCCAGAACTGTACACAATACTCCAAATGCAGTCTAACCAAAGTGTTATAGAAACATAGAAACATATAAAATAGGTGCAGGAGTAGGCCATTCGGCCCTTCGAGCCTGCACCGCCATTCAATATGATCATAGCTGATCATCCAACTCAGTATACTGTACCTGCTTTCTCTCCATACCCCCTGATCCCTTTAGCCACAAGGGCCACATCTAACTCCCTCTTAAATATAGCCAATGAACTGGCCTCAACTACCTTCTGCGGCAGAGAATTCCAGAGATTCACCACTCTGTGTGAAAAATGTTTTTCTCATCTCGGTCCTAAAAGATTTCCCCTTAATCCTTAAACTGTGACCCCTTGTCCTGGACTTCCCCAACATCAGGAACAATCTTCCTGCATCGAGCCTGCCCAACCCCTTAAGAATTTTGTAAGTTTCTATAAGATCCCCTCTCAATCTTCTAAATTCTAGAGAGTACAAGCCGAGTCTATCCAGTCTTTCTTCAAATGAAAGTCCCGACATGCCAGGAATCAGTCTGGTGAATCTTCTCTGTACTCCCTCTATGGCAAGAATGGCTTTCCTCAGATTTGGAGACCAAAACTGTACGCAATACTCCAGGTGTGGTCTCACCAAGACCCTGTACAACTGCAGTAGAACCTCCCTGCTCCTATACTCAAATCATTTTGCTATGAATGCTAACATACCATTCGCTTTCTTCACTGCCTGCTGCACCTGCATGCCTACTTTCAATGACTGGTGTACCATGACACCCAGGTCTCGTTGCATCTCCCCTTTTCCTAATTGGCCACCATTCAGATAATAGTCTACTTTCCTGTTTTTGCCACCAAAGTGGATAACCTCACATTTATCTATGTTATACTGCATCTGCCATGCATTTGCCCACTCACCTATAAGGCTGCAATGTGAATTCCCAAATTTTAGTTTAGTTTAGTTTATTGGCACGTATAACGAGGTACAGTGAAAAGTTATTGTTGAGTACTATCCTGGCATCGCGGGACTGTCATATGTTGATAGAATGGAGCGGCTGGGCTTGTACACTCTGGAATTTACAAGGATGAGAGAGGATATTGGAACATATAAAATTATTAAGGGATTGGACATGCTAGAGGCAGGAAACATGTTCTCAATGTTGGGGGAGTCCAGAACCAGGGGCCACAATTTAAGAATAAGGGGTAGGGCCATTTAGAACGGAGATGAGGAAAACCTTTTTACCCAGAGAGTTGTGAGACTGTGGAATTCTCTGCCTCAGAGGCAGTGGAGGCCAATTCTCTGGATGCTTTCAAGAGAGAGTTAGATTGACCTCTTAAAGATAGCGGAGTCAGCGGATATGGTGAGAAGGCAGGAATGGGGTACTGAATGTGGATGATCAGCCATGATCATAGTGAATGGCGGTGCTGGCTCGATGGGCCGAATGACCTACTCCTGCAACCTATTGTCTATTGTCTAACCAGTCAGCGGAAAGACTGTACGTGATTACCAATGAGCCGTCCACAGTGTACAGACACATGATAAAGGGAATAACGTTTTGTGCAGAATAATGTCCAGTAAAATCGGATTAAAGGTCGTCCGAGTGTCACCTTGATGAAGGCAAGCATTCAATTTGCCTTCTTTGCCAATCTACAGCATCTATTTGTGTTGAAGATAAGACACAAAATGCTGGAGTAACTCAGAGGGTCAGGCAGCATCTCTGGAGAGAAGGAATGAGTGAGGTTTCGGGTCGAGACCCTTCTTCTGACTTGTTAGGGGAAAGGGAAACCAGAGATATAGATGGTGATGTAGAGAGACAAAGAACAATTGAGTGAAAGATATGCAAAAAAGTAACGATGATAAGGGAAACAGGCCATTGTTAGTTGTTTGCTAGGTGAGAACGAGAAGCTGGTGTGACTTGGGTGGGGGAGGGATGGAGAGAGAGGGAGCATAAACAAAATATGAGAAGTATTCCAATAGTTGTGTTGCCACTTTCAGACTGAGCACCAAGGTCCTTTTGAACATCAATGCTCTTGAGTGTCTTGCCATTAACTGTAGACTTTCCCCTTCTATGCAAACTGCCGACGTGCAACACCTCACACTTATCCTACCTCACGCGAAACTCTATTGGCCATTTCTCCGCCCATATTTCCAACTGATCTCTTATCTTGCTGGATATTCTAACAACCTTCCTCACTCTCGACAATGCCGCCAATCTTTGTGTCGCTTGCAAACGTACTAATCAGCCCACCTACATTTTCATCAATATTAATATCGCAAACAGTACCCGAGGTGAATGACCAATCTAATCTGTTTGCCGCTGCTAGAGAGAGATATATATGTCGGCGTGCCAGGTGTCAATTCCTTTCAACGATTTTCATGGAATTTGCGGAATTATTAACATGCATTAAAAAGAAAACAGGACTTGTGTACACAACACTCCCTTGTCAATGTGCTGGCACCAAGATCTCCTGTTCAAAGCCAAGGATTGAGGCGATGAACACAGGACTATTTGAATCAGTGCTGTTCCAAACTATGTTTTAACTCAAAACTGGCAAATTCTTTCAGTAGAGCGGGAAAATCCCTTGGGAGGGAAATAAATTGAGTCATGATTCCCGGAAAGGCATATTGCAGTTTTATACAACTTTGGTGAAGCTGCATTTTGCAGTATTGTGTGTAGTTCTGGTCACCCAATTACAGAAAGGATGTGTAGTCTTTGGAAAAGGTGCAGCAGTGGTTTTACCTGAACACTGCCGAGATGAGAGGGTATTTTGGCTATAAAGAAAGATTGGTCAAATTTGGGTTGTTTTTTTCTGGAGTGCCAGAGGCTGAGGGAAAACCAGATAAAAGTATATAAACTCATGGGAGGCAGAGATAGGGTAGTCAGTCTGAACCCTTTTTCCAGGCTGGAAATGTCAAAGATACTCTCTCTCTCTCTCTCTCTCTCTCTCTCTCTCTCTCTCTCTGTCTCTCTCTCTCTCTGTCTCACTCCTCTCTCCCACCCATCTATCTCTCTCTCCCTCTCCCCCTCTCTCTTCCATCACACTCTCTCTCCCCTCTCTCTCTCCCCTCTCCACTCTCTCTTTCTTTGTCTATCCACTCTCTCCAGCACTCTTTCTCTCTCTCTCTCTCCCCCCATATGTCTCTCTCTCCCCCATTTTCTCTCTCCCCTCTCTCTCTCCCCATCTCTCTCTCTCTCTCTCTCTCTCCTCTCTCTCTCTCTCTCCACCTCTCTCTTTCTTTGTCTATCTACTCTCTCTCCAGCACTCTTTCTCTCTCCCCCCCCCCATATGTCTCTCTCTCCCCATCTCTCTCTCTCTCTCCCTCTGGTCTCTCACTGAGTGTCTGTTTGGTCAAGTTGTTGACTCTCTAATCTGCCGGTGAATACTAGAATCCATTTAAAAAATCTGACCCACCTATTTCCTGAACCACTACATGGGCCATAAGTATACAAATTAGTTGCAGGAGCAGGCCCCTTAGCCACTCTAGCCCGGCCCCACCATTAGATTAGATCATGGGCTGATCCACATTGTATCTACCTGTGGTAACTATTCATCCTGTTGCTTATGAACAATCTATCCACCTTCACCTTAAACATGCCCGAGTGGTGCAGTGTATGCCCATAGCACCAGAGACCTGGTTGGACCCTGACCTTGGGTGCAGTTTGTCGGTGTGAGGTTTACACCTTCTTTCTGTGATCGCGTGGGTTTCCTCCGGGTGCTCCGGTTTCCTCCCCACATCCCAAAGACGTGCGCAGCTTAATTGTCCCCCTGTAAATTGCCCCTACAGTGTAGGGAGCGGATGAGAAAGTGAGGTAACATAGGACTAGAGTGAATAGATCATCAATGGACTCGATGGGCTAAAGGGCCTATTTCTATAATGTATCTCTAAACTAAACACTATTCAAAGATCCTACATCCTCTGCCCTTTGAGCCAGACAGTTCAATGGCCCTCTGAGAAGAAAACATTTGCCACACTCTATCGGAAGTACCTGACCCGTGTCATCAGTGAAACATACCATATGAATGTCATTTTATTTATTTCCATCTGTATTCATGTGCATTTCCTTCCCTTTTCTCTTTTTCTCTGTTTAGATTTAGATTTGCGTTTATTACTGGCACGTGTACCAAGGTACAGTGAAAATAATTGTTTTGTATATAATCCAATCAAATCAGATAATACTATACATAAACATCCTAATCTTATGCAAAGTGCTTGAGTAACTCAGCGGGACAGGAAGCATCTCTGGGGAACATGGATAGGTGACGTTTCAGGTCGGGACCCTTCTTCAAACTGAAAAAAATATGGAGTCTGAAGAAGGGTCCTGACCCAAAACGTTGCCGATACGCATTCTCCAGAGATGCTGCCTGACTGAAGACAGAAGAAATATGCCTGACCTGCTGAGTTGCTCCAGTACTTTGTGTCATTTTTTGTAAACCAGCATCTGGGGTTCTTTGCCTCTACATCCAGTAATGAGTGGGTTAACATATGATGAGTGGTTGACAACACTGGGCCTGTACTTGCTGGAGTTTAGAAGAATGAATAGGGACTGCATTGAAATGTACCGAATAGTAAAAGGCTTGGATAGAGTGGATGTGGAAAGGATGTTTCCACTAGTGGGAGAGTCTAGGACTAGAGGTCGTAGCTTCAGAATTAAAGGATGTTCCTTTAGGAAGGAGATGAGGAGGAATTTCTTTCGTCAGAGGGTGGTGAATCTGTGGAATTCTTTGCCACAGAAGGCTGTGGAGGCCAGGTCAATAGATAATTTTAAGGCAGAGATAGATAGATTCTTGATTAATACGGGTGTCAGGGGTTATGGGGAGAAGGCAGGAGAATGGGGTTAGGAGGGAGAGATAGATCATCCATGATAGAATGGTGGAGTAGATTTGATGGGCCAAATGGCTTAATTCTGCTCCTATCTTTTATGAGCTTACATCTGGAATGCGTTGCCAGAGGTGGTCACAATGGCTACCTTGCCAACAGCCTTGCTCGTTCTTTTCTTCCTTGTTGTTTTTTCAGTATGTTTAATGTATGTTTTACTTCGGAGTCACGTGAGTGACTACGTGAGGAGCCCGCTCAGCACGCATGCGCGACATTGCGTTAACGCAGTGCAACAGCAACGCAGCGGGAGTCAGGCGCTCCCTCTACAGCTTAAAAAAGACGGACCGTCCGGTAAGTCTATTCTGTGGTCGTTTTTTCCTGGCAAAAAGAAGAGTTTTGCTTTGTTGCAACAGAGAAAAAATGAACAGAACAAGGCTCTCCAAGAAGCCTGCCCCTCGTTTGACTCCAACGGAGGAGTGTTCCATCAGTGGGGGGCAGGAGGCGGTAGGACCACTAACCCAGCGGTCTGCCATCCCCGACACCGAGCCGTGCCCAGTCCCGCTAGCGCCTGAGCAGCGGGCTGGATGTAAAGCCACACGGAAGATCATCTGGCCGGTGGTTTCCGATTCATCGGACGGGGGACGTCTCACCGCGCGCTCGGGGCAGAGACAGCCGCCTGAGCCGCATGGAGCGGCTCGTGGAGCGTATGTTCCAGCGAGACTTGCTTTAGGGGTTGGACAGGCTAGATGCAGGAAGATTGCTCCCGATGTTGGGGAGGTCCAGGACAAGGGGTCACAGCTTAAGGATAAGGGGGAAATCCTTTAAAACCGAGATGAGAAGAACTTTTTTCACACAGAGAGTGGTGAATCTCTGGAACTCTCTGCCGCAGAGGGTAGTCGAGGCCTGTTCATTGGCTATATTTAAGAGGGAGTTAGATGTGGCCCTTGTGGCTAAGGGGATCAGAGGGTATGGAGAGAAGGCAGGTACGGGATACTGAGTTGGATGATCAGCCATGATCATATTGAATGACGGTGCAGGCTCGAAGGGCCGAATGGCCTACTCCTGCACCTAATTTCTATGTTTCTATGTTTCTATGCTTTGTGAGGAGCAGTTTCGCAGAGGGAGTTCAGGCACTCTCTCCACAGTGCCTCGTGCACTGACCATCGCTTCCCCCTCATCCGAGGGCAGCCTTGGCGACCAGGGCTGGGCTGGTGAAGAAGAGGGGTCAATGGCTGAAGAAGTCGGGAGTATGCCAGGGGTACAGAAACAGGAAGAGCTGCTGGGTGTGGTGGACCGCTATGTGGCATCCCCACGTGAAGGACGGCCATTAGAGCCAAAACTAGCGGCCAGCATTAACCACCTATCCAACAGGCCCCTGCAGGAACAGGTGGCTAATGAGGTCTTAGAGTAATATTCAGCTCCTGAAAATTGCGAATCGCTCAAAGTGCCGGCTGTCAACAGCCAAATCTCAGGCTCCTGACGTCAGCCATCACCTCGTTTGCTCGTTCCGTGGATGGAACAGAAATGACCACAAACCAGCATGACACCCTCGCACTGCTGTGCAATACTCAATTTGAAATAAATAACCTCCGCAAGGAGATTATAAGACCTGCCCTCAACCCGAAATTCGCGGGGTTGTGTAAAACTCCAACGATAGAGCCAGATACACTGCTATTTGGCAAAGACCTCACCAAAAAAGTCAAAGACATGGAGGAGGCTTCCAAAACTTTTGACCTCATGAGGGCAGGCCCCGGGACGAGCAAAACCAAAACCATTAAACCCAAGCAGCAGTACCCCATCGTGTCCACCAGTCGACGTCTACCCTATGGGACTGGTGAAAGCTCGGGGTCCGCATATCACCACCGGAAGCCTTTTTTAGGCCAAGGCCCAGAGCGGACCCCATGGAAAATGCGCCACCCCAAAACAACAGCAACACTTCAGACAACACACAAGACTCATCATCCGACGAAGAAGCAAAAGAAACACCAATAACCATGGAGGTAGGTGGGTCTGGTTCCAGCCAGCATATAGAAAGTAGGGGCTCTATACTAACAGGGGGGAGATTACACCTGTTTAAGCAAGCATGGGAGTCTATCACGAGTGACAAGTATATACTCAATAGCATTCGTGGATACAAAATACAATTTACACTAGAAAAATTGCCACCAGTTCAGCATTCACCCCAAAGGGTCTTTTCCCTCTCAGTTAAAGAAAAACGCGAGGGACAAGCTGAACTGGTGAGACTAATCACTAAGGGTATAATTGAAAAAACTAAACATGAACTCTTGGAATTTGTGTCTAATATATTCACTAAAAATAAAAAAGATGGTGGATGTCGCATCATCATTTACTTAACTTCACTAAATATGTTTGTTAAGTATGTACATTTCAAAATGGAAACGTTTGTAACTGCCAAACAACTGATTTCCAAAGGATACTTCATGGCAAGCATTAACCTCAAAGATGCTTACTATTCAATACCCATTCATAAGGATCATTGCAGAAACCTGAAATTTACCTGGATGGGGCAACTATGGCAGTTTAAAGCGTTACCCACTGGTTTAACATCAGCCCCAGGATTATTCACCAAGATACTAAAACCAGCCCTGGCAATATTAAGAAGACAAAAACATATTGTCATGGCATATCTTGATGATATCTTAATAGTAGGCAAAACCATGGAATTGGCCATATCAGCTGTGTCAGCTACCAAACAATTGTTTGAAACCTTGGGATTTGTCTTACATCCAGATAAATCTAAGTTGAAGCCATCCACAACCATGGACTACTTGGGCTTCACAATTAACTCGGTCCACATGTCTGTAACTTTGCCAAAAGATAGAACAACTGAATTGGCACAATCATATAACAATTTAATGGTCAACGAGCGACCAACTATTCGACAAGTGGCAAGGATAATTGGGAAAATGGTAGCAGCATTTCCGGCTACACAATTTGGACCTTTGCACTATCAAAACTTACAAAGAGCAAAGGTGCAGGCACTAAAACGACATGCAGGTCATTATGACCGTATCATGAAATTACCCACTGAAACAATATCAGAGCTACAGTGGTGGGCAGAAAACATTTGGCATAGTTCCAGCCCTATCATCGTCGTTAACCCTACTTTAGTTATCCAAACAGATGCCAGTGCTCAAGGCTGGGGAGCAACTAACTCCATATCCAGCACAGGTGGTAGATGGACTAACCCAGAGTCATCGTTACTACTTACACTGGGCATTAATTATCTAGAGATGTTGGGTGCCTTTTATGGTTTAAAAGCATATGCATCAAATATGCATCACTTGCATGTTCGGTTACAAATAGACAATACTACGGTGGTGGCCTATATTAACCATATGGGCGGCATAAAATCGATATCATGCGACAAATTGGTCAACACAATCTGGCAATGGTGCGTCAAAAGAAATATTTGGCTATCAGCAACTTACCTGCCAGGTAAGCTAAATACAGTGGCAGACACCAGGTCACGTAAATTTAATGACAACACCGAATGGATGTTAAACCCCAAAGTGTTTGCTAAAATTATCAAGCAATATGGCACGCCAGATATCGACCTATTTGCACAAGGCTAAATCACCAGGTACCTATGTATGTCACTTGGGAACCAGACCCCGAGGCAGCAGCGGTAGATGCGTTTGCGCTGGATTGGGGAAATTTCTTCTTCTATGCATTTCCTCCCTTCTGCCTCATCAGACGGGTACTACGCAAAATACAAATGGACTCTGCTTCAGGTATTTTGATAGTACCCGACTGGCCTACACAGCCATGGTACCCATTACTCTACGACTTGGTTGTTGAAACCCCTATGATATTTCCCGGTAACCCAGAATTATTAACCCACCCAGTATCTGGCATAAGCCACCCATGCCATGATAAAATCAAACTCCTGGGTTGCAGATTTTGAAAAGACGATTGCTGGGACTGGGATTGTCAGAAAACACAATCAACACCATGACAGCATCCCACCGAGTATCCACAAGAAATCAGTACTTGTCCAGCATCAAAAAGTGGCAGAAGTACTGCTTGGATACAGGAACCACCTATTCAACCTCAACAGTTACCAATGCACTGGAGTTCCTGGCAGCCCTTCACCACGATGAAGGACTCAGCTACAGTGCCATCAACACAGCTAGAAGTGTTCTGTCTGCCTATTTAACACAGGCACCAGGACAACAGGCCATGGGGTCCCACCCGCTGGTGGTCAAACTCATGAAGGGAATTTACAACTTTAACCCCCCCAGAACCAGGTACACCCAAATTTGGGATGTTAGTGTGGTCCTGACATACCTCAGGGGATGGCCACCAGCCACGTCCCTCACCCTGGAACAATCTACGCTCAAGACTATCATGCTGATGGTACTTGTATCAGCTCAAAGGGTCCAGTCACTACACCTTCTACGACTGGACAAGATGATCATAGCTCCAGACCAGGTCTCTTTCGTTATCCAGGGACTGGTCAGAGCAGACCAGGAACACCTAACCCAGTCATGGAATTCCGGGCTTACCCGCCAGAACACGGTTATGTGCCATGACCCACCTACTATCCTGCATAGACACAACCAAAATACATCGAGGGAGTGAAAAAGCCTTATGGGTCAGTCACAAAAAACCTTATGGTCGGGTGACGAGCCAAACCATTTCTAGATGGCTCAAGCAGGTGCTGAAAGCTGCTGGTATAAACACTAACATGTACAAACCTCACTCCACCAGGGCAACATCCACGTCGGCGGCCAAAAGAATGGACGTGCCAATAGACCACATCCTGGCTACAGCAGGGTGGTCGGGGGAAAGAACGTACCGAACTTTCTATAATAAGCCGCTGGCAAAACCTGCTTTATTTGCAGACATTTTTTTACAGTCTGCAAATATTTAATTTAAGCCCAGGGGAGCAATTTAATTTATTTTGTTGCTATTGTTAATAAATACCATTATTGTTTTTAACGAACAGATTCATTGGTTGATTACGATAACACACTTCCTCCCTCAAGGACTTCGGCAGTGAGTGAAGTAATAACTGTTACACGGTTTGAAATCACAGAGCTTTAAAATCTTCATGTAGTCACTCACGTGACTCCGAAGTAAAATAGTAAGATTAAACGAGAACTTACCAGTTTGAAGTTTGATCTGTATTTTATGAGGAGTTACGATGAGGGATTACGTGCCCTCCGCTCCCACCCTCAATAATATGGGTCAAACTGATAACTGAGGTCTTTTCTTTACTATGTTTATTTCAATAACTGTGTCTGTCTGTGATTCCACACCGCTGCTTGGAAGCATGTCGCGCCTGCGCCCTGAGCGGGCTTCTTCACGTAATCCCTCATCGTAACTCCTCATAAAATACAGATCAAACTTCAAACTGGTAAGTTCTCGTTTAATCTTACTATTTTGGTGTATCTTTAGCTTGTTTTATGTGGGGGGTGGGGATTGGGGGAAACTTTTTTCAATCTCTTACCTCGCCGTCGATGCGACTTTTTCCATATCGTATCTCTGTCCGCACTGCGGCCAAACATCGAGGAGCTGGCGGTCTCTTGCTGGGGACCGACTTTGAGAGCTCCAACCGCGGGAGTCTGCGGCCTAACATCTTGGAGCTGGCAGTCTCTTGCATGAGGATCGACTGTGTGAGCTGCGGCCTAACTTCGTGGAGCTTGCGGTCCCTGTCGGGGATGGACCATGGAACTCCAACCGCGGGAGCCTGGGACTTTCACATCGTGGAGCTAGCAATCGCTTTATCGGGGATCGATTTTGTCAGCTCTGACCCCGGGAGCCTGAAGGACTTTAACATCACGGAGCTTGCGGTCCCTGGTTAGGGTTCGACTTCGGGTGTTCCAGGCCACAGGAGTTTCGATCGCCTCGAAGCGGGAGAGTCGATCGCCGGCTGCGGCCGCTTCGATCAGCGGCTGCATGAGCTACGATCGCCCAGACTGCAGAAAGTTCGACTGCCTTGTTCGCGGGAGAATAAGAGTGAAGAAGATTAGACTTTATTGCCTTCCATCACAGTGAGGAATGGGGGGAATCTGCTGTGGTGGATGTTTATGTTAACCTTTATGTAGTTGTGTGGCTTGCTTTTTTTAGTATGGCTGTATGGTAAATTGAGTATCACTGTACATTAATTGGTACCTTTGAAGATCATGTGGCGTGGAAGATTGCAACCTTCACGTGGTCCGCCCTGTTTTGACTAATGCAATCAACTCAACGTGAACAAACAGAAGATCAAATAGAACAAGTTGGCCTACAACTTTAGGCTGTGCACGCCACACGAAAGAAGAAGAAGAAGATCATGTGATAGGAGTAGAATTAGGCCATTCGGTCCATCAAGTCTACTCCACCATTCAATCATGACTGATCTATCTCCCCCTCCTAACACCATTCTCCTGCCTTCTCCCCATAACCCCCGACACCCATTCTAATCAAAAGTCTATCTATCTCTGCCGTAAATATATCCACTGACTTGGCCTCCACAGCCTTCTGTGGCTAAGAATTCCACAGATTCACCACCCTGTATTTGTGGAATCAGGTAGTCACAGCGTTTAAGAGGCATTTAGACAGACAAGGCATAGAAGGTGCTAACGTCTGTGCTGTAAGACTATCCCTCTGTCACCGTGACTCGCTTGTCCTTTCTGCTCTGCTCTCGCTCTCCCTAGCACTCCCTTCGTGATAAACCTCTGGATTACAGAGTGGCTAAATTACATTTCAGTGTTTGCCAAATGTGATAACTTTCTGTTGTAATTTTCCAAAGAAACATTCCTCAGATAACGTGTGAATTCCTTCCCTTAACCTCTCTCCAAATAGAGCGTGCCGTAGCGAACGAAACCCGCAGCCTCATGAAGGACTTTAATTCTTTAGAGCCGGCACATTGCTGCTTTTGCCTGAGAAAAGTTATGTCCAATGATACAGTGTGAATCGCCCATTTCCTTTGGCGGGCACAAGGGACAGCAGACGTTGGTTGACAAAACAAAAGGACTGGAGTAACTCAGTAGGTCAGGCAGCATCTCTGGAAGGAATGGACAGACGATGTTTTGGGTCGGGACCCTTCTCCAGAGTCATTGAAGTAGGAGGGGGGGAGAAAGCTAGAAGAGAGCTGTGAGTGGAGCAAAATCTGGCAAGCGTTAGGTTTAAAAAAGACACAGTGTGCTGCAGTAACTCAGCAGGGTCAGGCAGCATCTCTGGAGAATGTGGATAGGTGAAGAAGGGTCCCGACACGAAACGCCACCTCGTCATGTTCTCCACAGATGCTGCCCGACTCGACGAGTTACTCCACCACTTTGTGCCTTTTATTGTAACCCAGCATCTGTTGTTCCTTGTGTGATGCAAGTGGTAGGTACAAGTGATTGGTAGATATAGGTCATAAGGTCATAAGATAACGTGATAGGAGCAGAATCAGTCCATTCGGCCCATCAAGTCAACTCCGCCATCCAATCGTGGCTGATCTAATTCTCGCTCCAAACCCCATTCTCCTGCCTTCTCCCCATAACCCCCAACACCCGTACTAATCAAGAATCTATCTATCTCTGCCTTAAAGGGGGCAAGGGGGGGGGGTCGATTGGCAAATGGCTGGACAAAGGTCAGAGATAAAAAAGACAAAAGTGTAAGAGGTGATAATGGGAGAGGAGGTGTGAAATATGAAGCCAGAACAAGGAATAGTTTTGACAGATACAGATAGGAGTAGGTAGCTGATTTGCAGGAGTATCTCTGGAAGTGGTAATTGTAATGTATATAATGTATATGGTGTAACCTGCCTCCAAGTTAAAGGGGGAGCAGTGTAATGTATATAATGTAATTAGCATATGTTATGTCTTGTGCAAGGGGACACATGCGCTGGAGAAGACTCATGGTGGCGTCCTGCAATGAAGAAGCTTGTTAGTTTACTCCTGTATCTGAGAGTTCTTTTGAGTCAGTTCAAAGCACCCAAATACACCACAATTGGCGACGAGGATGGGATAGAGTTTGTGAACTCGCCCACAGGACTGTTTTGCAACACGTAGGATTGTTTAACAGTTTAAACCGTAGATACATAGTTGTGTCGCAGTTGTTTGCGAGCAGGACAAGAGAGGCCTGCAGATCCCTCTATGCTGGGGGCTGCATTTAAAACATCAGCTGTACAAGTCGGCGAGTTTTGTCAGGCTATCTCTATGTTGTGTCTACGTGGCAAGATGTCTTCCTTCGGATTGTTACTCATTTTAGACTGAGTTGTTTTCTTTTTGTCAAATTCCTCAAGCTGAATAGTCTTTGTATTAGTTTTCGGTGAATTGTTACACCAAAACACACAACAACAGCATGAAGAGGATAAAAGAACAGAAAAGGAAAGAAGGACTGTCAGAAAAATAAGGTTGTGTTTGGAAACAAAGTGGAACGGCACCAAGCCAAAAGATTTGGCGCCAAATGGTTTTGAATTGGCGCCAAAGAAAAGAACTCTCAGATACAGGAGTAAACTAACAAGCTTCTTTATTGCAGGACGCCACCATGAGTCTTCTCCAGCGCATGCGGCCCCTCGCACAAGACATAACATATGCTAATTACATTATATACATTACACTGCTCCCCCTTTAACTTGGAGGCAGGTTACACCATATACATTATATACATTACACTGCTCCCCCTTTAGCTTGGAGGCAAATAACACCATTTCTAGTACATTAAATATAATTGATTAACACACAGTTGCAAAATTATATTATTGCAGTCATCTTACATTACATCCTCATAACTGTAATAATTGTACTAAAACTTAGCACTTATAATCGTTCATTCCACTCATCTTTCTAATCACTCTAGCTCTACCTGTATCTCGGCTTCTTCCCTTTTTACATATCCTAATCTAATTTGCAGATTTCTTCCTGTTCTTGATATTCTGCTAAAGTTAACATTTCCTCTGTTTCTGTTCTTTATTTGTAGGTGGCTCAATTTCCTGGCGCTGCATATTTATCTGCTCTTGGTGTATAATGACATTCTGCAATGCAGAAACATTTGTCCATTGCTCAGTGAAGGAAGCTCCATGCTGGACTATACTGAAGTGTCCTAATCGCAATCCGTCCTGCATACTTTTGTCTCGACCGACAAGCCTCTTCTTCTTTAGACTTTTCTGTTAACAGCTTTTTGCTCATCGTCACACATTTATTTAACCGTTCTTTGCAACGTTTAAGCCTTTTCTGCTGTTTGTATATTTGTCTTCTTAAATCATCTTTCTGGTTATTCATCAAAAAGTAGGATCTATACTGTCCTTGCAATACAGCAGTGGCTTTGATTTGCGCTCTGTATATTTCTCTTACTACATAAGCACGGTAGCACTTGACTTGTGTCCCTTTGCACTTGACCTTTGTCCCTTTGCACTTGACCTTTGTCCTTTTGCATTTGACCTTTGTCCTTTTGCATTTGACCTTTGTCCTTTTGCACTTGACCTTTGTCCTTTTGCACTTGACCTTTGTCCTTTTGCATTTGACCTTTGTCCTTTTGCATTTGACCTTTGTCCTTTTGCACTTGACCTTGGTCCTTTGAGAGACTCCCTGCCCTCTTTAGTTCAGGCTCCTTGCCTCTGGATACCCTTGGAGGTTTTGGCGAGAAATGAGCCATTAAAGCCTCCTTACACTCCTCATACATTTTATCCGTGGGCGCTGCTGGCAGCAGTAACATACGTAAGGTCTGATAACCCTCTCTTCCTAAGCCTAATATGAACCATGCTCTCTTCTTCTCCTCTGCAGCAATATCATTGGAAATGAAACAAGCCTCCAAGACTTTGGTCCATTTCTCAAAATTACACCCATAATCTAATTGGGGCACGTTTCCTACAATTTGAAAAGCCATGCTACCTGTTGCTATTCAGGTGCACTATCTTCTTTTCTCTCACTGTGTATTCTGCACTAGACTTAATCCTTCTACACACTAAGAAGTGATCCAGCCCACTGACTATTACTAATTCTTATAATAATAGATTTATACTATTAACCAACATTTCATGTTAATAGACATTTAGAACATTTTAACCATATTCCTGCTATGCACACAGATTTACTATTAATAACAGTGACCAATGCATTACATCCAAACAGTCCCGCTTTTACTGTGAAGGAATAGTGAACAACGCATTACATTCTACAGTCCTGCTTTTACTTTGATGGATTTCACTTGTCCGGCTTGTCGGCCTATGAACACCAGTGCCTTCTCGACCTCTCGAGCTGTCCCCACTGGTACTTTTGCTGTTGGCCTCGCCAGACCTCCACTTTGGCTGCTTTTGCTGGCTCCTCCAGGCTTCACCGTTACTTTTGCTGCTGCTGGCTCGCCGCCAAGTCGACTACTGCTGCTCTGCTGACTTGCCTGCCCGCTGTCTCCACAGCCCTCATGACCGGGCTGACTCCACTCCCGACCAGGCTGAAGTGCTGTCCTGCTTCTCTCGTGCGGACCCACTCCGGGGCTGGACTTCCTCCCACGTCCGGGCTTTCCCCCTCGGCCAGTCCGCTTCTCTTGCGTGGCCGGACCCTCTTTTCTGCTCACGGTCGGGCTGACTCTACTCCCGACCGGGCTTTCTTTCACGACCGGTCCGCTTGTCTTGCGGCCAGTTTTCTTTTACTCTGCCGGTCCGCTTCTCACGCGTGGCCGGGCTTTTTTTTCTCGCTGCTGGTTCGCTTCTCACGCGGCCGGCTTTCTCCCTCGACTGGGCTGACTCTTCTCCCAGCCGGGCTGACTCCGTTTCGTCGGTGGCTTCACTGGACCTGTCCGTGACCTACCCGGTACTAGGCCCTCACTCAACGTCGTTGGCGGCTCCTGGGCCTGGCTGTGGGCTACACGGTCCTGGAAAACGTCCGAAGTCGGTGGCGGCTACGGGGCCTCTTCTGCCCCTTTGCCTTGGCTGCACAGCCCTGGAAAATGTTCCAGGTAAGTTGACACCGTCACTGTACTGCTGGTTAGGCTTCCAGCTTTCGGCTGCTTTCTTTGGTGACACTTACTTCTGCCCCACCTGTTTTCCTTGCTTCCTATTCCGACCTTTCTTTTCTTTGGCGCCAATTCACAAGACATAACATATGCTAATTACATTATATACATTACAGTAATCAATAAAATATAGTGGTATAACAGTTTAAGAAGGAACTGCAGATGCTGGTAAATCGAAGGTACACAAAAATGCTGGAGAAACTCAGCGGGTGCAGCAGCATCTATGGAACGAAGGAAATAGGCAACGTTTCGGGTCGAAACCCTTCTTCAGATAGTTGTACAATGAAAGGTGCCAACATTACAACAACCTGTGTCCTGAAGTGCCTCTAGACTGAGTTTAATCATCTCACGCTTGCAGTCAAAGCTCAAAGAGGGCTTTAATAATCTCCCATGCTCCAGAATAAACAGCCATTTAATACCAAGCACAACTCAGAACTGTGGATATGCAGGGAATGGGAGTGTTATGGATTACTCACAAGTACAGGAGATTAGTTTAACATTCAGCACAGACAATGTAGGATGAAGGGCCTGTTCCTATGCTGTGCTGTTCTATTTCACATTTCCATTCTACATCTACAGTTTACATTGCCTTGGAAAAGCAGCCAACCTAATCAAAGACTTGGCCCACCCCAGTCATTCCTTCTTCTCCCTGCTCCCATCGGGCAGACAGTACAGACCAGTGGTAAATTGTGGACACAATCCAGACCGTCACACAAACCAACCTCTCTTCTATTCACCTTTTATAACCAACGCTGCCTCGGCAAGGCCAGCAGCATAATCATGGACGAGTCGCACCCTGGCCACTCCCTCTTCCCCCTCTCCCATCGGGCAAAAAGTATAGAAGTGTGAAAACGCACAACACCAGATTCAGGGACAGTTTCTTCCCAGCTGTTATTAGGCAACTGAACCATCCTACCACAACTAGAGAGCAGAGCTGAACTACTATCTACCTCTTTGGTGACCCTCAGACTATCCTTGATCAGACTTTGCTGGCTTTACCTTGCACGAAACGTTAGTCCCATATCATATATCTATACACTGTAAATGGATCGATTGTAATCATGTATTGTCTTTCTGCTGACTGGATAGCAAGCAACAAAAAGCTTTTCACTGTACCTCGGTACACATGACTATAAACCCAACTAAACTGATAGCGCACACCGTCAGACTCAGTTACAGCTTCTTCCCCTCTGATATTAGGCTTTTAAACGGTCCTTCCATAAGCTAGGGTACTGTCCGATTCACCACTACCCCATTGCGGACATTGGACTTTGTCTGTGGAACTGGTGCGCTACAATGCTGAGAACTAGATTTTGCACTCTGTATCTTCCCCTTTGCTCTACCTGTTGTAAATTAGGTTGACTTCATTGTATTTGTATTGAGTGTTGCGTGATCTGTTTGGATAATTAGTACACATGACAGTAATAAACCTAAACTTAAACCTCGATGTATACAAAATTATGAGAGGGTTAGAAAGTGGGAATCTTTCTCCCGGGGTGGAAATGTCAAAGAGTGGAGGGCAGAGGTTAAAAGTCAGAGGGGAAAAGTTTAAAGGAGATGTGCTGGGCAAGATCTTTTACACAGAGGGTAGTGGGTGTTTGGAACGCACTGCCGGGGGTGGTGGTGGAGGCAGATACGAAAGCGACACTTATGAGACTTTTAGATATGCAGGGAGTGGAGGGATCTGGATCACGTGCAGGCAGAGGAGATTAGTTTAACCTGGCAATGGGTTTGGCATGGATGTTGTGAGCCGAATGACCTGTACTTGTGCTGTATGTAATGTGCTATGTTCTATGTTCTTATAATAATAATAATAATAATAATAATAATAATGTTTATTTATATAGCACTTTTCAACAAAATCAATTTGAACCAAAGTGCTTTACAGAGATTGATTAAACTAATTGAACAGACTAAATGTCAATAAATCCATACAAAACAAAAAAGAGAAAAAGAAAAAAAGACACAGAACAGTACACTATAGAAATCAACAAGAAACGTCCCCCCACAGCAGAATTCACTGTGAGGGAAGGCACTAAAAATATCCAGTTCTCCCCCTCATAGTCCACCCGAGGTCGGGGTCTATATCTGGCCTCCTCAGCCAACCCGGTGTTTTCAGGCCCTCTTGCCGCGAAGCTGGATCATCGGCGTCGGGTGAACATAAGTCATTCCACGGAGCATGGAGCCCATCATTTGGAAAGCAGTGACAGGATCGGTCAAAGTCAGCATGGATCTATGAAGGGGAAATCATGCCTGACAAATCTTCTGGAATTTTTTGAGGTTGTTACAAGTAGAATGGATAAGGGAGAGACAGTGGATGTGGTGTATCTGGACTTTCGAAAAGCCTCTAACCAAGCCCCCACACAAGAGATTAACTAGTGTGCAAAATTAGAGCACATGGTATTGGGGGGTAGGGTATTGACATAGATAGAGAACTGGTTGGCAGACAGGAAGCAAAGAGTAGGAATTAACGGGTCCTTTTCAGAATGGCGGCAGTGACTAGTGGGGTGCTGCAAGACTCGGTGCTGGGCCCCAGTAACTTACAATATATATTAACGATTTAGACGAGGGAATTAAATGTAACATCTCCATGTTTGCAGATGACAGAAAGCTGGGTGGCAGTGTGAGCGGCGATGAGGATGCTATGAGGCCGCAGTGTGACTTGGATAGGCTGGATGAGTGGGCAGATGCACAGCAGATGCAGTATAATGAGGATAAATGGGATGTTATCCACTTTGATGGAAAGAACAGGAAGGCAGATTATTATCTGAATGGTGTAAGATTAGGAAAAGAGGAGGTGCAACGAGACTTGGGTGTGCTTGCTTGTACATCAGCCACTGAAAGTAAGCATGCAGGTACAGCAGGCAGTGAAGAAAGCCATTGGCATGTTGGCCTTCATTGCGAGAGGATTTGAATTTAGGAGCAAGGAGGTCTTACTGCAGGAAATATGTTCCTAATGTTGGGAGAGTCCAGAATCAGGGATTCTAGTTTAAGAATAAGGGATTGGCCATTTAGGGCAGAGATAAGGAAAAACTTTTTCATCCATAGTTGTGAACCTGTGGAATTCTCTGCCTCAGAAGGCAATGTAGGCCAATTCACTGGGTGTTTTCAAGAGAGAGTGCAATTTAGCTCTAAGGGCAAAAGGAATGAAGGGATATGGGGAAAAAGCACGAACGGGGTACTGATTTTGGATGATCAGTCATGATCATATTGAATGGCGGTACTGGCTCGAAGAGACATATGGCCTACTCCTGCATCTATTTTCAATTTTTCTATGTTTCTATCATTATCAGTGTGGAAGGGGAGGCGATTCGCAAGCGTCAAATATCTAAGCAAGAGCGTAGACCTCAGCCATCATATGCTTCTACGTTGCAGAGTTCAGAACAGGTTGACAGGTGTTGTCATCTGCAGAAGATAAGCTGTGAGCTCTTTATTCAGAGGGTGATGAATCTGTGGAATTCTTTGCCACAGAATGCTGTGGAGGCCAGGTCAGTGGATATAATCAAGGCAGAGATAGATTCTTGATTAGTACGGGTGTCAGGGGTTATGGGGAGAAGGCAGGAGAACGGGGTTGGGAGGTAGAGATAGATCAGCCATGATTGAATGCCTTGATGGGCCAAATGGCCTAATTCTACACCTATCACTTATGATCTTCTGATCTTATGAGCCCTTCTTGTGTTGTATATTTGTGCCATGCAGTGATTCTATGCCGGGGGTTTCATGGGTCTGTCGGTCTAATAGAAACATAGAAAAATAGAAACCTAGGTGCAGGAGTAGGCCATTCGACCCTTCGAGCCTGCACCGCCATTCAATATGATCATGGCTGATCATCCAACTCAGTATCCTGTACCTGCCTTCTCTCCATACCCCCTGTTCCCTTTAGCCACAAGGGCCACATCTAACTCCCTCTTAAATATAGCCAATGAACTGGCCTCAACTGCCTTCTGTGGCAGAGAGTTCCAGAGATTCACCACTCCCTGTGTGAAAAATGTTTTTCTCATCTCGGTCCTAAAAGATTTCCCCTTTATCCTTAAACTGTGACCTCGTGTCCTGGTTCCCAACATCGGGAACAATCTTCCTGCATCTAGCCTGTCCACCCCCTTAATGGGGGCTGGATTCGGTCATGGACCCGGCCCTGAACCAGAGGTCACTCGGCCATCTTGGGAGATGGAGAAAGAAACAAAGAGTCATACAGCACGGAAACAGGCCCTTCGGCCCAATGCTCCCATGCCAACCAGATGCCCATCTAGGCTGGTCCTACCTGCTTACATTTGATCCATGTCCCTCTGAACTTTCCTAACCATAAACCAAAGGAAACAATGAACCTCGATTGGGAAACAGGGCAAGGTCTGGCACATTTCCCTTCCACTAACTATTAACTCGAGAACAAACTCCACACAGCAATGAAAACACACATCGTTGCTGATTAAGTTCAGCTCTGCACATATTTCCCAACAATAGGTCACTGATGTGAAGGCACCACCAAAAATAACTTCAACTGTGACCCAATGCAAACACTAAAACATTCAATCAGATGTTCAAACCCTCTCCCTGAATATCTTATTTTAGTTTGGAGATGCAGTGAGGTAACGGGTCCTTAGTCCCACCGAGTACGCGCTGTCTAGCAATTCCCCACACATATCTCAGTAACCTCTTCTGGTCCCACAGCCCACCATAACATCTGCCCTCTTCCAATTATGGTCTCTTCCCCGCCGGGCCTCCATCTCCAAGCCTCAACTAACCTCTGCAGGTGTATGCCAGAAAGCATGCTGACTAGATCGGCAATTCGAAAGCTCACTAACATGGGAGTGGTGGACACTGCCTGGTCTATCGTGGGTACTGACCTCTTCACCCTAACGATCCACAGAAGCTGTGAGCTCAAAAGGCATCTAATATCATCAAAGACCCAAACCACTCTGGCCACGCTCTCGTTTTGCTGCTGCCATCAGGAAGACGGTACAGGAGCTTGAGAACCATGACTCCAGGTTCAAGAACAGCTTGTTCCTATCGACCATCATGTTCTTGAACTACATTGCAGAACTCAGACCACAACCTTACCTCTGCACTGAATCACTAAGGACTTTGTTCAAAGTGTAAAGCCAGACTGACGCCTGCTGCCTCTCCTCGTCGGAGGATGAGGCGAGATCGAGGACCCGACGACGGAGGCAGAGGAAGAAAACGGGAGAGGAGATCGGAAAGGGAAAGGACTCGCTTGTTGTCCTGCAGGACCGGGAACAGTGCAGCGGCCAATGGGCCCCAGCTCCGGGAGACCGGGAGACCGGGAGCAATGAATCAGCCACCGTACGCCAGCTACAGGAGACGGAGGGGGCGCTGCGCCCAGAAGTGGGTGGAACAAGGAGGGTCCCTCCAACAACTTCAGCTATGCCAGAGGAGACCCCCCTCCTTGAGGATGCCAGCACCCAGTACCTGAGCCCTGAAACGGTGCTGCAATTCACCAAAGCGATGTGCATGATAGGACAAGATGGCGGTCAGTGACTCTAAAAGTCAATGGAGCTAAAACTGGCATTGCTAAACGTGCGCAGTGTGAAGAACACTGCGTGATGTGTAAACGCCTTGCAGTACCTGGCCAAGGTCAAGGTGGACGGGACTTTTCTGCAGAAGTGCGGGCTGCCACACCTCCGCAGCTATTGGAGGTGGTCGCCATGATGGCCCCACGGACTGTCTGTATGGTCAGGAGGCAATGAATGTCGCGCTTCCGGTCTGGCGATCTTGCTACGGGGAGGGAGCTTCACCATCACTGAGGTCAGGGAGGTGGTTGGGTGGCGTCTCCTCGTGGTGGATGTAATGTACCGTGGCTCTCCGCTCCGACTGAGTAATGTATATGCCTCACCCGTGCGGAGCGAGCAGCTGGCCGTTCTCCAGTAGCTGCTACCGCTGCTGGCCACGTCCCAGCTGCTCGGACTTCAACTGCATCATCAATGAGGCTGGATGATCTGGCAGTGCCGACAACAGACTGGACAACACCTCCAAGCTCCTGAGGGAGACTGTCAAAGACGCAAAGCTGTGCGACGCCTTCGGCGACCCTGCAATCGGGTCCCAGTCGGTTCAGTCCGGTCCCGGATAAACTTCATCTTCACATCGATGGCCGTCACGGTCAGACACATCGACCCACGCCGGTACTGGTTCCCCTCTGACCACTGCCTCCTTCAGGCTTCCTGTCACCTACAGGAGGACCGGAAGGCAGGCAGAGGGACGTGGATGGTAAATGTGAAGCTGTTGACCCCAGAGAACATTGAGGACCTAAAGAGGGACTAGGCATGTTGGAGAACGGTGAAGCCCCTCTTTGACTCCCTGACACGCTGGTGGGAAGCAACCAAGGAGAACATCAAGAGGCCCTTCATTTTTAAAGGGGTTCAGAGAGCAAGGCAGAGTCAGAGGGAATTGTGTCAACTCCAGACAGATTTGCAGCAACTGTTCCTTCTGTAGTCGAGAAGGGTGGAAGTGAGGATCTTAGAGAGTTGAAGGGCCGGCAAGCTCGGTTCTTAACCTCCGAATCCTCCAAGATCCTCTTCAGATCCAGTGTCCGCCACGTGGAGCAGGATGAGTCGTGCTCATGTTTCTTCTTCCATAAGATTCACAGGGGGAGCTCTGTGATGAACAGCCTTAAGGAGGGGAACGGCTCTGTAACATCCTTGCGGACAGACATGCTGAGGGTCTGCAAATCCTTTTATACGGATTTGTATGACAGAAAGGCCACAGACAGCATCGCCTCCCAGAACTTCCTGTCCTCTATCACGGAGGTCTTGGGGGACAGCAAGCGGGGAGAGTCTGGACCAACCACTGACCCTAGAGGAGCTGACTGGCTCCATCCGATCCTTTGACTCCCGGAAATGTTGGCTTACCGGCCGAGTTGTATTCGGCTCTGTGGGACTGGGTGGGCCCGGACCTGCTGGTAGTGTACAACGACATGCTTCTAGCCAGCAGCATGACAGACTCCATGAGGAAGGGCAGCATTACCCTAATCTACAAGCAGAAGGGGGAGATGAATGATATAAGGAATTGAAGACCCATCACATTGTTGAATGTTGATTATAAGATCCTATCTAAGGCCATCGCCAACTGGGTCAAGTCTGCTCTGGGACGGGTGATCCACCTGGACCAAACCTGTGCTGTACCTGGCAGGAAAATCTCAGACAGCCTAGCGCTGCTGAGAGATACCATTGCCTACGTGCAGGACAGATGGGTGGATGCCTCCCTAGTCAGCTTGGACCAGGAGAAGGCCTTCAACAGGATATCGCACACGTACTGTACATGAGGGACGTGCTCTCCAAAATGGGATTTGGGGAGGGAATCGGGAATTGGATCCAACTGCTCTACTCTGATATCTGTAGTGCAATCCAAATCAATGGGTGGGAATCAGACAGCTTCCCCGTCAGGTCTGGAGTCAGGCAGGGTTGCCCTTTATTCCGTCTTGTTCATCTGTTGTATTGAACCTTTTGCCGAGTCCATCAGGAAGGACGTGAGCATAAGAGGAGTGACATTGCCAGGCAGTGGGGGCACTCGGGTCAAAGCCTCCCTGTACATGGATGATGTCGCCGTCTGCTGCTCGGATCCAGGGCCGGTCCACAGATTGATTAGTGTCTGCGACCAGTTTGAGTCGGCCACAGGAGCCAGGGTGAACCGGGTCGGGCCAGGAAGAGCGAGGCAACTGGCTCGACCCATCTTCTGTTCCTATCACCATCAAGCCTGACTTCTTAAAGGTGCTGGGGATCTGTTTCGGGCGGGCTGAGACATGTGACAGGAATTGGCTGGAGCGGATAGCCAAGGTGGGGAAGAAACTGGAGCTGTGGAAGCTCATTCCTCTATGATGGGAAAAATGGGGTCATCAGGTGTGAGGTGCCCTCGGGGCTGCTGTACTTGGCGCAAGTGTGACCTGTCTCTCCCTCCAACGCCACAGGGATCACCCGGGCCGTCTTCCAGTTCATCTGGGGGTCGAGGATGGACAGGGTGCGATGGGCCACAATGCACAAGGCAGCAGACAACGGGGGTAAAAGCGTGCCCAACGTCACTCTCACCATGATGGCCACCTTCGTGTGTGGCTGCATCAGGTGGAGCGTAGAACCAAGGCACGTGGGCACTAAGTGTCAATACCTGCTGAGGTTCTACCTGTCCCCGGTGCTGCGAAGGATGGGCCTGGCGCAGATGCCACACAATGTGCCAGTCAGCTGGACATTGCCGCCCCATCTGTCGTTTGTTGAAAGGTTCTTCCAGACCAACACCTTTGACCACAAGTCCATCGGGCAGTGGTCAGCACGGAATGTCCTGCAGGCACTGCAGGGAAAGGACTCCATGGATCCTGTGGCATCGTTCCCAGAGCAGACTGTCCAGCATGTATGGCAAAATGCCTCATCACCAGAACTCACCAACAAGCACCAAGACCTGGCTTGGCTGGCGGTGAGGGGAGCTCTCCCAATCAGATCCTTCCTGCACCGTCGGAACCTCACTGCCAGTGCATGCTGCCCTCGGGAAGGCTGCTATGGAGAGGAGACGGTTGCACACCTCTTTGCAGAGTGTGGATTTGCAAAAAGAGTCTGGAGAGGTTTGCAAGGGTCCTTGTCACGGTTTATTCCAAACAGCTCGGGGGTTCTGAGATTTACGGACTGTTCCCAGGGACGCATTCAGAGACTGACATCGAGTGCTGCTGGAAGGTCATCAACTCGGTGAAAGACGCCCTTTGGTCTGCCCGAGCGTTGTTCACCACCCAGCGGAGCGAGATGTCCGTCGGGGAATGTTGCCGACTGGCCCGCTGCAGACTGCAGGAGTACATGCTGAGGGACGCACTGAAGCTCGGTGCAGCCAACGCCAAGGCTCGGTGGGGGAGGACCACAGTCTAGGGCCCTTCCGCTGCTGGACATGGGAGGCAGGGAATGGTGGAGACGCCCCTCAAAATAAGGGAAGGGAGTTCACGCCAGTGGGCCACATGAGTGCAAGGGTGGGGGGAAAAATAGTGAGATTTTTGTAAACAGTATTGAGTGTATGTATAGCCGAGAATGTCAGATGGAGTTTTATATGGATCATGTATTGAATATATATATATATTCTCGAATAAAGTATATTTTGAAATTTACAAATAAGGTGTTTTTGTGTTTAACGTGCCTGTAAAGGTGCAGCGATAAAGAATTTCATATGTCGGTTCCCGATACACATGAGAATTAAACATGCTTATCTTTCAGCCTCTTCACCAAGGTACTCACTAGAACATAGAACATAGAACAGTACAGCACAGAAACAGGCCCTTCAGCCCACAATGTCGGTGCTCAACATGATGCTAATGGGCTTGTCCCACTAATGCGATTTTTCAGGTGACTGCAGGTGACTGTCAAATTGCCGGCAGTCGCCTGAAAAACCAGCAACTGGAATGGTGAATGTCAGAGTGGAACACACACACACACATACAACACATCGCTTCCTTCACCAGCCAGTTATGCAGGTGGGGGACAGGGCAAGCGGGGGGAGCGCTGTCTGAGTGAAATTCACACGATGCAAAGCCAATGTGATACAGACACACACCGCGATGAACAGGAAGGTTGGTGCTGCAATTAAGAAGCTTAGACGCACAGTGTACAGCAAGTCCTTTAAAAGAGGGGGGAGAGAGGGGGAGAGAGGGGGGGAGACGGAGTGCAGAAAACTTTTAATAGCCAGAGATACACGGCTGTGAAGCTCGGCGGACATTTAACATTACCGGTCGGTTATCCTTGGTTCTGAGAACTACTGCTTACGTTTTTTCCCCAATGAGCCAATGAAATTCCCCGGTCAGCAATGGTTTCAAACTCCGAGAACCTATGAGAACCTTCGACCTCCTGGCAACCCACTAGGGCCTCCCGGCGACCCACCTACGGCACGAGAATTCTCGCTAATCTCCATGGCGGCTTCATTCTAGTCGCCGATCATTTTTTAACATGTTGAAAAATTCATGGCGACCATAATGAGGCCGCGACTAGTTCCCAGAATGTGGGAACTCCTCACGACCATGAAGGCGACTCCCCGGTAACCACCCGCGAACATGTGGCGACCATGTGGCGACTGCGTAGTCTCCTGCAGTCGCCTAGAAAGTTGCCTAAGTGGGACAGGCCCATTACTCTTATCCGCCTGCATGTGATCCATATCCCTCCATATTCATACGCCTATCCAAAATTCTCTTAAATCCTACTATCATATCTGCCTCCACCATCACCCCTGGCAGCACGTTCTGGGCGCCCTCTGAATAAAGAACTTGCTCCACACATCTCCTTTAAATTTTGCCCCTCTCACCTAAAAGCAATGACATAAGTATTTGATTTTTCCAACCTGGGAAAAGGTTTCTGACTATTTACGCTGTCTTTTCATCTTATTCATGTCATTCACTACTATCAGGTCATGCCTCAATCTCCGGCGTTCCAGAGAAAACAATCCAAGTTTGTCCAGCCTCACCCTGTAGCTGAAAACGTCTAATCCAGTCACAATTTTTGGTAAAACTCTTCTGCACCCTCCCCAAAGCCTCCACATCCTTCCTGTAATGGGGGCAACCAGAATTGCACGCAATACTCCAATGGCGGCCTGACCAAAGTGCGATAAAGCTGCCTTTCTGGTTCTTATACTCGATGCTCCAACCAATGAAAGCAAGCACAACATAAGCAACACAAGCCTTCTACCTTTTTCCTCCTTTTAGATGTTCTTTAAAACTCCTACCAAACCTTTGACATCCAGTCCAGTTGTTGCCTTCCACAATTTAGTACTCTAGTACAGCCATTCCCAACGGGGGCCATATGGCCCCCAAGCCCTGGGGCTCTGGCACATTTGAAGGGGGCCACAGACTGAAAACTGTGAGATGAGGAGCCCCAAGAGTTTTTGGGGGGCCTTGGCAACTGAAACAAATAAATACCAAGCAGCAACCTTAATTGGAGTCAATAGTTTCCCTTCTATTTAGAATATCTTTCCAACACACTGTTTGAATTCAACAAGCCCGCTCAATTCATTGCTTAAGCTCCTCCCACAGTCAGTCGTGAATCAGACTACACCGGTTCAACCTATTCAATGAAACGTTTTTGCTTCTATTATCGCCATATGTCACTCTCCGAAGATCAGCATGTCTTGCTAGGACTTTTTTAGCCAAGTAACTTTAAAGTGTATGCGTTTGGATATATCATACGTTATGGTAGGTTGTGAAAAGTGTTTATTACCGTATATGAAGAGGTGACCTCCGACTGTCATTGTCTAATTTGGAGCCTGATATCATGAAACTTGAATTGAAGAACCAAGCACAAGGATCGCAATAGGCCTGATATATGTATAATTTCATATAATCTTTTTAAAAAAAATTCCAGTATGTCAGATGTTCAAGTTTTCTTGGTGTCTAATAACAAATAATTTTCTGTCTATCTGTTCGTGTTCTTTCACTGTTTGGCAAGAGACCCTGGAAACTGAGTAGAGTTCCTAAGGGGGTTGTGGCCAAAAAACGTTTGAGAATGACTGCTCTAGTACTTCCATGGTTTAGTAATCTGAAGAAACTATGAACTACAAACAGCCTTGGTTGCACTAGGGACTAGTGCAATATTGTTTTTTTTTTCATTTATTGAACTTCATTTTAATGTGAATTGAACCAAGATTAGAACCAAAACTAATGTGAACTGCATTTCCAATAGAGTCATAGTCATAGAGTGATACAGTGTGGAAACAGGCCCTTCGGCCCAACTTGCCCATGCCGACCAAATGTCCCAGCTACACTAGTCCCACTTGTCCTCATGTAGTCCACATCCCTCCAAACCTGTCCTAGCCATGTATCTGTCTAACTGTTTCTTAAATGTTGGGATAGTCCCAGCCTCAGCTACCTCCTCTGGCAGCTTGTTCCATACACACCACCACCCTTTGTGTGGAAAAGTTAGCCCTCCGATTCCTAGTAAATCTTTTCCCCTTCACCTTAAACCTATGTCCTCTGTTTCCTCGATTCACCTATTCTAGGCAAGAGTCTCTGTGCATCGACCCAATCTATTCCTCTCATGATTTTATACACAATCAGACCGCATTTGCAACATATTTTGACTGGCTCCTTATTTTTCCGACGTCAAAAGGGCTATTGTCATCCAAACATGATGAAGTGATTCAGCTAATGGCCATGTTTACAGATCGCAGGTGATTCGATGGTTGTGAAAGATTGTTCCCGATACTGCGAGGATGTGTCTTTCAGAAAGCGATTCCTTTGCAAAGACCTTGCCTCCTCTCTGGCGCTGCCTTATCATCCCCCCTTGTGCCACTGTGCGATGGGGGCGTGTTAGGTCAAAACAGGCAGCCCTGTGGTATTCCCATTATTGAGAGTCGCCACCTAAACTCCCAGGAGATCAGACTGAACGTGGACAGGGTAGCATAAAGCACACAAAGGCTCTGCAGGTCCAACCACGATTGCATCGTCTATCCTTGTGGATGTGACGCCGGCCCTTAATAATGTATTGTCTGTCGACTCAACACTTCAGTCACAGCCCCAAATGTGGATTGTAATCTCTTGGTTATCTGTGTTAAATGGTGCAGTAAAAAATGATGCCTGAGCCTTAATTGCTTCGTGACATGTTTCCCATACCTTTCATCCATCAGGGTATCATTCTGCGCATAAGACAATATACTTGGGCTGTGGGTAGACCCTTTCTCAATGCAGTAGGTGTTACTCCGGTTGCTATGCTGAGTGCAGCAATACTGACTCTATGGCACGCACTGCGTGCTATGAATGGTGTGATTGTGCCTGGATAGCACACAAAACTGTGGTGCAGCTGTCCCACAGCACCAGAGACCCAGCTGGGTTTAATCCTGCCCTCGGCTGTTGTTTGTGTGGAGTTTGCTCGTTCCCTCTGTATCCGCGTGGGTGCTCCGGTTTCCTCTCACATCCCGAAGACATGCGGGATTGTAGGTTGACTGGCCTCCATAAAAGTGCCCGAAACGTGTAACAGGTGGATGAGGAAGTTGGATAATATACAACCACTATAGAACCATAGTGTGAGTGGGAGATCGATGGTTAGTGTGGACTCGGTGGGTTGAAGGGCCTGTTTCTATGCTGTATCTTTAAAACTCCTAAAGCAAAGTTTATCACTTTATCTCAGTACACGTGACAAAAATAAACCAATACTAGTTGTTACCTGGTACATCCACCCTCGTTTCTGAGTCTGAGGTATTTTTATTAAACAAAGTGCAGGAGTTGAGACAGACACAAAAGGCTGGACAGGCAGCATCTCTGGAGAGAAGGAATGGGTGACGTTTCGGGTCGAGACCCTTCTTCAGAATTTACAGGAGTACACAGGAGTTGAGATGTCATGTTACAGCTGTACAAGACGTTGATTAGGCCAACTGCATACAGTTCTGGTCACCCTACTATCATGTGACGGATTAAAGAGATACACTGTAGATTCTTGACATGCAGGGGGTTAAAGGTCACTGCGATTCGGGGGGGGGGAGGAGGGGGGGCGGTGGCAGAGTTGGGGTTACCATCAAAGCAACCATGCGGCCAACTCCTGGTCCCAATTCATATAATTTGTGGAGTAAATGTAAGAGGGGACCGAGGATCTAGTGGGAACGAGGAACTGAAAGGAATCCACATTTGTCATGGAATGGTATTAGGTAAACTGTTGGGACTGAAGGCAGATACAGTAAATCCCCAGAGCCTGATGATCTGCATCCCAGAGTACTCAGGGAGGTGGCCCGAGAAATCATGGATGCATTGGTAATCATTTACCAATGTTCTATAGACTCTGGATCAGTTCCTGTAGACTGGAGGGTAGCTAATGTAGAGGAGGAAGGGAGAAATCGGGGAATTATAGACCAGTTAGACTTGTAGGACATGGGTAGTGGGGATGGTCCTTGAGTCCATTATTAAAGATGTAATAGCAGCACATTTGGAAAGCAGTGACAGGATCGGTTAAAGTCAGCATGGATTTATGAAGGGGAAATCATGCTTGACTAATGTTCTGGAATTTTTTGAGGATGGAACAAGTAGAACGGATAAGGGAGAGCCAGTGGATGTGCTGTATCTGGACTTTGACAAGGTCCCACACAAGAGATTAATGTGCAAAATTAGAGCACATGGTATTGGGGGTATGGTATTGACATGGAAAGAGAACTGGTTGGCAGACAGGAAGCATAGAGTAGGATTTAACGGGTCCTTTTCAGAATGGCAGGCAGTGATTAGTGGGGTATCGCAGGTTGGCCTTCATAGCAAGAGGATTTGAGTATAGGAGCAAGGAGATCCTTCTGCAGTTGGACAGGGCCCTGGTGAGGCCACACCTGGAGTATAGGTGCAGTTTTGGTCTCCTAATTTGAGGAAGAACATTCTTGCTATTGAAGGAGTGCAGCATAGGTTCACCAGGTTAATTCCCGGGATGGCGGGTCTGACATATTATGAAAGAATGGGTTGACTGGACTTGTACTCACTGCAATTTAGAAGGATGAGAGGGTACCTTATAGAAACATATAAAATTCTTAAGGGAATGGACAGGCTAGATGCAGGAAAAATGTTCCACATGTTGGTGGAGTCCAGAACCAGGGTTCACAGTTTAAGAAAAAGGGCTAAGCCATTTGGGACTGAGATGAGGAAAATCTCTTTCACCCAGAGAGTTGCGAATCTGTGGAAATCTCTGCCGCAGAGAGCGGTGGAGGCCAATTCACTGGATGTTTTCAAGAGAGAGTTAGATTTAGTTCTTAGGACTAACGGAATCAAGGGATATGGGGAAATAGCTGGAATGGGGTACTGATTTTCGATGATCCGCAATGATCATATTGAATGGTGGTACTGGCTCAAAGGGCCAAATGGCCTACTCCTTTGCCTATATTCTACTTTTCTATGTTTCTAGGTTAGAGGAGCAATGATTTAGTTTTTAGCTTTTACCTTTGTCTCAATGCTCTATGAAAAGGACTGGTAGCTCTTTTTGTTTAGTCTAGTTTAGAGATACCGCGCGGAAACAAGCCCTTCGGCCCATCGAGTCTGCACAGACCAGCGATTCCCGCACATTGAGACTACTCTACACACACTTCTTCTTCTTGCGTATGGTGTGCGCAGCCTAAAGTTGGAGAACAATTTGTTCTATTTGATCTTATTTGATTGTGCACGCCAGGTTGATTGCATTTGTCGAAACAGGGCGGACCACGTGAAGGTTGCAATTTCCCACCCCCCTACACACACTAGGGACAATTTACATTTATACCAGGCCTACAATGAACCTACAAACCTGCGCGTCTTTGGAGTGTGGTAGGAAACCAAAGCTCTCGTAGTCAACCCACGCAGGTCACGGGGAGAACGTACAAACTCTGTACAGACAGCACCCGTAATCGGGTTCGAACCCGGGTCTCTGGTGCTGTGAGACGCCCGCTCTCAAAAGGTTAGTTGTGGAACTACTTGCAGTTCCATGGGGATAAGGGCCTGGTACAATTTTATATGTTTATTCAATATCAATCTTTTTTTCCCCCAGAAATAAATCTGGACTGGCTTCAAAACCTGAAGAATGCAAGCAGAGGGCAACTGCCTGACCCCAGTCTTCTGGGTGACGTGGTTTTCTGACAAACACAATGACCTTTCCAATCCAACTCTTTTGAGAGCATTTGAAGCCAGTGACTCTGTAAGAGCAACTCTCGTTCTGTTTAATACAAAAATAAAACAACTGTTTTTTTAGATCTTTGGCACGTTATTTGGGTGGCATTGCCAGCGACCAAATGAAAACAAAATTGTTATTTGCTCTGTTTGAAAAACGATGAGCTTGCATTTCTCCACGACCCTCGAGGGATGGGTTGCCGCGGTTGTACAACACGGAAAAACACAATCTGCTGGAGTAACTCAGTGGGTCAGAGAGCGTCTCTGGAGAACATAGATGGGCAGTGATGGACTGGCCAGGGTCTCAGCTTGCCCGATGGCAAGTGGGCCCCTGATGAAGTGATAGCAAGTGATGGTAAGTGGGTCCCTGTTAAATGATAGCATTGTAGTTGTGGGTGGGCCCTCTTTGTCTCCTGGAAACCAATAGGTAAAGACGGAGTGAGCGGAGGTGCTCAGCGAAACGATCGCCGAGCCTTTGCTTGGTCTCGACGATATAGAGAAGTTGACACCTGGAACAGTGGATGCAGTAGCTGAGGTTGGAGGAGGTGCAAGTGAACCTCTGCCTCACCTGGAAAGACTGATAAGGTTTTTGGATGGAGTCGAGGTTGCAGGGGAAAGTACCTGGGGATGGGGTGGTTTGGGTGGGAAGGGACGAATTGGCCAGGGATGAATTAAACGAATAGGACTGGATGTCAGGGTCGAATCAGGGTGGTGAGTCAACAGCCAGAAACATGGAACTGCAGATGCTGGATTACAAGCAGTCACAGAGTGCAGGGGTAGATTGGCAGGTCAGGCCACATGCATAGGTGGCAAAGGACGACAATTCACGGAGGCCAATGAACCGATAAACAGAGAGAGAGTGCAAATTCCACACGGACAGCACCTGAGGTCAGGACCCAATCTCAGTCTCTGGCGCTGCAATCAACAGCTCTACCAGAAGTGCCACAGTGCTGCCTAAGATGGTCCTTAAATACCTGAAGTTAATATTTGTTAAATTGTCAAGGAGGCAAGAAAAATAAAAGAGTTTTTTTTTAAGTCCTGCCTTTGGGGAATAAAAATGTTATGTTCTGAGTGGGTGTATTTCTAAATCCTTGACCCATGATATCCGCGCCAAATAGCATCTATCAAGATTTTCCCATGGATGGGAGTAACAGCTGGGAAATATAAGAAAGATTTCTAGATCGCCCATCGTAAATGTTTGCCAAGTTGCTGGTGCCATTCAGCACAGATCGATATCCCCAAGTGACTAACAGGAGTCAGGCTGGCTGCTGCGTTACACCGAGGAAAATGTTCCACTGAGATCCTCACTAACAGCTGCATTAAGCTCAAAGATTGTGAACAACAATGGTTGCAAGAGTTTATTTTCTTAACTAATTGCAATTTGGCTCCAAGGCTCCAGTTGTCAGCTTTGGCTCAGTGGGTTGTGGCCTTGTCCCTATGTCAGAGGGCCGTGCGTGGGTGCACAACCAACACCAGTTGGAGGTCTGTATCCAACCCTTCGAGTTCGGTTTGGTTCGTTATCGTCACATGCACCGACCGAGCTACAGTGAAAATTAACTGAGGGTTCTCAGGAAGTTCGGCTTGTCCCCCCTGCAAATCTCACCAACTTCTACAGATGCGCAGTAGAAAGCAGGATGCTTTTATCAGGATGCATCCCATCTTGATTTGGGAACATCTCCATCCAAGACCGGGAGAAATTGCAGAGAATTGTGGACGCAGCCCAGACCATGACACAAACCAGCCTCCCTTCCATTGACTCCATTTATACCTCACGCTGCCTCGGCAAGGCCAGCAGCATAATCAAGGACCAGTCGCACCCTGGCCGCTCTCTCTTCTCCCCTCTCCCATCAGGCAAAAGGTATAGAAGTGCGAAAATCCACACCTCCAGATTCAGGGACAGTTTCTTTCCTGATGTAATCAAGCATCTGAACCATCCTATCAACAACCAGAGAGTGGTCCTGAACTACTATCTACTTCATTGGAGGCCCTTGGAAAATCTTTAATTGGACTTTACTGACTTTATCTTGCACCATACATTATTCCCTCTATCATATATCTGTACACTGTGGATTGTTTGATTGTAATCATGTATAGTCTTTCCACTGACTATCTCACTCACTCATCGCTATTCAGGAGTTAGAACATTTATGTTACAGTTGTACTAGACATTGCTAAGGCCACATTTGGGGCAGTGCGTACAGTTCTGGTCACCATGCTACAGGAAGGATGTCAAGGATACAGAGATAGATTTATGAGGATGCTGCCAGGTCTGGAAGGTTTGAGTTATAAGGAGAGGTTGGATAGGCAGGGACCAGACTGATTCCTGGGATGTCAGAACTTCCATATGAAGAAAGACTGGATAGACTCGGCTTGTACTCGCTAGAATTTAAAAGATTGAGGGGGGATCTTATAGAAACTTACAAAATTCTTAAGGGGTTGGACAGGCTAGGTGCAGGAAGATTGTCCCCGATGTTGGCGAAGTCCAGAACAAGGGGTCACAGTTTAAGGATAAGGGGGAAATCTTTTAGGACCGAGATGAGAAAAAAAAAATTCGCACAGAGAGTGGTGAATCTGTGGAATTCTCTGCCACAGAAGGTAGTTGAGGCCAGTTCATTGGCTATATTTAAGAGGGAGTTAGATGTGGCCCTTGTGGCTAAAGGGATCAGGGGGTATGGAGAGAAGGCAGGTATGGGATACTGAGTTGGATGATCAGCCATGATCATATTGAATGGTGGTGCAGGCTCGAAACAATTCAAGCCTGCACCTATTTTCTATGTTTCTATGTTTTTACCCTGGAGTGTAGGATGTGGAGGGCCTGTTTCTTTGGTTCCCACACTCCAAGGACGTACAGGTTTGTAGGTTAATTAATAATAATAATAATACATTTTATTTATGGGCGCCTTTCAAGAGTCTCAAGGACACCTTACAAAAATTTAGCAGGTAGAGGAAAAACATGTAAGGGGAATGAAATAAATAGTAGAGACATGACTAGTACACAAAGTAAAGACAGAATTCAATACAAAACACAGTATGAGGCAATTAATGCACAGATGAAAAGGGAGGGGGACATGGGGCTAAGGATAGGCAGAGGTGAAGAGATGGGTCTTGAGGCGGGACTGGAAGATGGTGAGGGACACGGAATTGCGGATCAGTTGGGGGAGGGAGTTCCAGAGCCTGGGAGCTGCCCTGGAGAAGGCTCTGTCCCCAAAACTGTGGAGGTTGGACTTGTGGATGGAGAGGAGACCGGCTGATGTGGATCTGAGGGACCGTGAGGGTTGGTAGGGGGAGAGGAGGTCAGTGAGATATGGGGGGGCCAGATGGTGGAGGGCTTTGTAGGTGAGGATCAGGATTTTGTAGTTGATCCGGTGGGAGATGGGAAGCCAGTGAAGTTGTTTGAGGACTGGAGTGATGTGATGCCAGGATTTGGTGTGGGTGATGAGTCGGGCGGCTGCGTTCTGGACCAGTTGGAGTCGGTTGATGTAGGTGGAGCTGATGCCAAGGAGAAGTGAGTTGCAGTAGTCCAGTCGGGAGGAGATGAAGGCATGGATGACTCTTTCAGCAGCGGGCGGTGTGAGAGAGGGTCTGAGTTTGGCTATGTTGCGGAGATGAAAGAAGGAGGTTTTAATGACATGGCGGATGTGAGGCTCAAGGGAGAGGGTGGAATCAAAGATCACGCCAAGGTAGCGGGCCTGGGGAGATGAGGAGACAGTGGTG
Organism: Leucoraja erinaceus; assembly: GCF_028641065.1. Classification (NCBI taxonomy): domain Eukaryota; kingdom Metazoa; phylum Chordata; class Chondrichthyes; order Rajiformes; family Rajidae; genus Leucoraja; species Leucoraja erinaceus. The sequence continues at coordinate 91,411,009 of NC_073381.1, forward strand.
CCATTGATGGTGAGAGTGGGGCTATTGATTTTGCTGAGCGTGGCTTTGGAGCCTATGAGGAGGAATTCTGTCATCGCTGTTGAGTTTGAGGAAATTATGTTGCATCCAGGTTTTTATAGCTGACAAAGGAGTTGATATGGGGGGGGGGGGGGGGGGGGGGGGGGGGGGGGGTGTGGGGGGGGGATTTGGTGCCAAGGTAGATCTGGGTGTCATCAGCGTAACAGTGGAAGTCCAGGTTGAAGTGGCGGAGTGTCTGACCAAGGGGGAGGATGTAGATGATGAAGAGGAGGGGGCCGAGTACGGAGCCTTGGGGAACGCCTTGAGTGACTGTGGCTGTAGCAGAGGTGTGGTTGTGGAGAGAGATGAAGTGGGATCTGTTGGAAAGGTAGGAACGGAGCCAGCTGAGTGCAGAACCTTCAATGCTGAGGTCTTTGAGTCTGGTGAGCAGGATGTTATGGTTCACTGTATCGAAGGCTGCGCTCAGGTCGAGGAGGATGAGGATGTTGAGGGAACCAGTGTCAGCAGAGGTGAGGAGGTCGTTGAGGACTTTGAGGAGAGCAGTTTCTGTGCTATGGAGGGGGCGAAAGCCAGGTTGGAGGGGTTCAAATAGGTTATACGCAAGGAGGAGGGAATGAAGTTGCGACGCAACGATACGCTCCAGGGTTTTTGAAAGAAAGGGGAGGTTTGAGATTGGGCGGTAGTTAATGAGAGAGGAGGGATCAAGACCAGATTGGCTTGGTGTATGTGTAAATAGGATAGTGTTAATGCGCCTGGATCGCTGGTCGGCACAGACTCGGTGGGCCGAAGGGCCAGTTCCCGAGCTGCATCTCTAAATTAAATTAGTTCTACATCCCACTTTCCCATCTATACCCTACACACAAGAAACCAATTTTACAGGAAGCCCATTAACCTGCCAAACCCGCACGTTTTTAGGACGTGCGAGGAAACCGGAGCACCCAGAGGAAACCCACTCGGTCACACGGAGACGGTGAAAACTCCACACGCAGACAGCATCCGAGGTCAGGATCGAACCCAGGTCTCCGGCACTGCAAGGCCGTGGCACTACCAGCTTCGCCACTGTGTTGCCCTGATGTGAAAGTCAGGGAAAATTGCAGATGTTGAAAATCTGAAATGAACCCACGGAATGTTAGAGACATCAGTCGGTCAGGAAATATCCGTGGAAAGAGAAACAGAGTTCACAATCCAACTGGAACATAAAGTCTGTTTCTCTCCCAAGGACTTTATTTTGCTGAGAATTCCCTAAAGATTCTGGATATCAGTGCATTAACAAGAACCGTTCCAAACAAAATTGCAATGGAATAACCATATAATTTACGTGGGATTAGAATGTCTCTGAAATCTATCTGTTGTTTGTTCTCCAATGGTCCCAATCCCCGTTAAAGCTTTGTAGCTTAAGGGTGAGAGGGGCAAGGTTTAACGCAGACATGTGGGGCACGTTTTTTTACAGTGCCTGGAACGTGCTGCCAGGGTTGGTGATTGAGGAGATGCGATAGTGGCATCTTAGAGACTTTTGGATGGGTATGTGGATATGCAGGGAATGGAGGGATCTGGATCAAGTGCAGGCAGAGGGGATCAGTTTAACTTGGCATCATGTTCGCCATGGATGTTGTGGGGTGAAGGGCCTGTTTGTGGGCTGTACTGTTCTATGTTCTTACGTAAGTCAATCCACGGAACATGGAGCACTGTGAAATGCTGTATTCATGCGACCAAACCCAAATGTTTCTCTGAACACCTCCGCTCAGTCCGCCTCGGGCTACACCACCTCCCGGCTGACAAGCACTTCAACTCCCCCTCCCATTCCCACGCTGACCTTTCTGTCCTGGGCCTCCTCCATTGTCAGAGTGAGGCCCAGCACAAATTGGAGGAACAGCACCTCATATTTCGCTTGGGCAGCTCACACCTCAGTGGTATGAATATCGACTTCTTTAACTTCAAATAGCCCTTGCCTTCCCTTTCTCCAAACCTCCCCCATCCTAGTTGTCCTCCTACTTTCACTGTCATCCTGCTTAGTTTCACTGTATATATTTACTCGTTAGCATCTTCTCCACAGCCAACAATGGACCATTGTGGGCTCCACCTTTCCTTGATTATCGTTGCTGGCTTTGATTTGTGCTTTTGCATACCTTTCATTCATTTGTTCTTTATACCTTTTCATATCTCTCATTTCCCCCTCTCTCCTGACTCTCATTCTGAAGAAGGGTCTTGCCACAAAACCTCACATTTCCCTTTCTCCAGAGATGCTGCATGACCTGCTGAATAACTGCAGCATTTTGTGTGTATCTTCAGTGTAAACCAGTATCTGCAGTTTCTCCGTACATAAAAATGTTTCCCAACAGTCCTGTACCCCTGATCTCAGCTGTCAGCCTTGTCTTCCTAGTTTATCAAAAATATGGTCTTATGAAGAGAAAGTGAGAATGAGAGAGAGAGAGAGAAAGAGAGAATGAGAGAAATATAGAATGAGAGAGAGACAGATAGAATGACAGAGAGAGAGAGGGGGCAGAAAGAAGAAAAATTAAGGTTCAGGAATGGGATGAAAGGAAAAGAGACTTTAAAAAAACAAATAATTGCACAGCTGGTAGATATATTTAATTACCATCCTAGTTAGAACAATGGCACAGTCATAGAGCCACTACCTCACAGCGCAACAGATCTGGGATTGGTCCTAACCTCGGGTGCTGTCTGTGTGGAGTTTGCATGTTCTCCCTGTAAATGCGTGGATTTCCTCCAGTTGCTCCGATTTCCTCCCATATCCAAAAGATGTGCAGGTTTGCAGGTTATTTGGCCTACATAAAATTTCCTCCCGGTGAGTAGAGAGTTGATGTGAAAGTGGGATAAGTTAGAACTAATGTGACCGGGTGATCGATTGTTGGGGGGGAAGGGTCTGTTTCCGTGCTGTATCTTTCAATCAATCAATGAGTAAAAAAGAAAGGAAAAGAGTAAATGAAAATGAGGGAATCTAAGAATGATATAATGAGAAACAAAGGAAAGAAACAAAATGAAACTTAAAGAACAAAAGGATAAATAAAAACAGAAAGTTCTGTTGGAAGTCATAGTCATTTTTCAGAGAGCGATATAGTGTGGAAACAGGCCCTTCGGCCCAGCTTGCTCACACTGGCCAACATGTCCCAGCTACACTAGTCCCACCAGCCTGGGTTTGGCCCATATCCCTCTAAACCTGTCCTATCCATGCCCCTGTCTAACTGTTTCTTAAATGTTGGGATCATCCAACAAAATAAAAATAATAACATAGAACTGATGTGAACAAGTGATCAATGGTCGGTGTGGACTCAGTGGACTGATGGGCCTGTTTCCGTGCTGTATCTCTAAACTAAATCATGGTTGGTAGGTGCCTGGAAAGTTGTACCAGGGTTGTATTTATGAAGTTTTTAAGAGGCTTTTAGATAGACACATGGATTGGCAGGGAATGGAGGGATATGGATTATGTACAGACAGAGATTAGTTTAATTTGGCATCATGTTTGGCATGGACATTGTGGGCCACAGACATTGTTCCTGTGCTGTACTGTTCTACGTTCACATCTGGTGAATGTGTGGCTCACATCTGGCTCCTGCCTTTGTATATTAGCCTATCATTCCATCTTCCAGCAATAAGTGAACATCCAGATCTTTGTGCCTCGGCCACCCGCCTACGCTCAGCGTTAGATGTATCCTTTCCCACACTGCGATCTCACTGAGATCTTCTTCCCCGGCCAAGATTGGAGCCTCTTTAACAATGACTTTGGAGCCCACCAACCCACTTGCTGTAACCAGGGGAGAGGCAAACAATCAAAGGGAGTCTGACCAAGAAAGAAATCCAGAGATGGGAAAGGAAAGTGCTAGAACTAGCCAGAAAACTTTTCAGCTGCCAGACAGTCAATGCTTGAGGCACTGGCAGAAGCTCCGGACCTTTATGTACGGAACACGAAGCAAAATAGTGCAAACATCAAAAAATGTTTGCTGGCCGTGATAATGCAAAGTTTGATTCCGCATTTGCCATTTCTGCTGACTCAGGACATTGCAAGCACAACACTGCCAATGAGACAGATCATTAGTGCAGCAGTTGTGTTGGCTAAAGTTATCTTCCAGGACAACACACCAGGGAGATAATGTGTAGGAAAAAAACTGCAGATGCTGGTTCAAATCGAAGGTGGGCACAAAATGCTGGAGTAACTCAGCGGGCCAGGCAGCGTCTCTGGGGTCAAGTTAGAAACATAGAAACATAGAAATTAGGTGCAGGAGTAGGCCATTCGGCCCTTCGAGCCTGCACTGCCATTCAATATGATCATGGCTGATCATCCAACTCAGTATCCTGTACCTGCCTTCTCTCCATACCCCCTGATCCCTTTAGCCACAAGGGCCACATCCCAGGAATCAGTCTGGTGAACCTTCTCAAGATTCAAGATTCAATTTAATTGTCATTTGGACCCCTTGAGGTCCAAACGAAATGCCGTTTCTGCAGCCATACATTACAAACGAATAGACCCAAGACACAACATAATTTACATAAACATCCATCACATCGCTGTGATGAAAGGCCAAAAAAACTTATCTATCCACTGCACTCTCCCCCCCCCCCCCCCCGATGTCAGAGACAAAGTCAAAGCCCCCGGCTGGCGATAGCGATTGTCCCGCGGCCATTAAAGCCACGCCGAGTGATGCGAGGTCGCACACCGGGTCTTGGTGTTAGAGCCCCCGGCGTGCGCTCGCAGAGTCCCGCGGCCATTCCAAGCCACGCGGGGCGGTGATGTCAGGCCCCGCTCCAGGAGCTCTTCGACCCCGCAACTCGGGCGGGAGAAGTCGCCGTTGCAGGAGCCCTGAAAAGCGTTCTCCCTCCAGGGACCCGCGGGCTCCCGGTGCCGCCGTCCGCCAGACCTGCAGTTGCAGCCTCCGAATCTCCGGAGGTCGGGCCGCAGCAGCAGCAGCAGCAGCAGCAGCGCTCCACCACCGCTCCACCCGCTCCGGACTCGGCCAGCTCCGCGACGGTGAGGTGAGTCGTCTCTGTACTCCCTCTATGGCTTTCCTCAGATTTGGAGACCAAAACTGTACGCAATACTCCAGGTGTGGTCTCACCAAGACCCTGTACAACTGCGGTAGAATCTCCATACGTTATATGGTTATATACGATCTTCTTCAGTCTGTTCTGCTGAGTTACTGCGGCATTTTGTGTGTACACCAGGGAGAAACTTTGAACGTAGAACAGTGCAGCTTAGGAAGGGAACCTTCGGCCCACCATGTCTATGCCATATATGATGCCAAGTTAAACTAGACTCCTCTGCCTACACATGATATATATCCCTCCATTCCCTGCATATCCATGTGCCTATCGGGAAACCTCTTAAATGCCTCCACCACCACGCCTGGCAACACGTTCCAGCCTCACAGCATCCTCTGTGTGAAAACCTTTCCTCACACATCTCCTTTAAACTTTGCCCCTCTCACACTAACGCTATTCCTTACTCTAATTCTTGACATTTATACCCTATGATAAAGGTTTGGACTGTCAACCTTATCTATGCCTCTCATAAATTTATATACGACTGGCCTTCTATTACAGGGACCCACCATTCACTGTGAAAAAAACTTTCCCCACACATTTCTTTTCAATTTTCATCCTCTGACCTTGAAACTCTGTCCCCTAGTATTTGACGTTTACAGCTTGGGGGGGGGAAAAGGTTCTGACTGACAACCCATCTATGCCGGGACAATTCTATTTATTTCTATCAGCCTCCAATGTTCCAGAGAAAACCACCCAACTTTGTCCAACCAGAACCAAAGGACGGCACGGTGGCGCAGCGGTAGAGTTGCTGCCTTACAGTGAATGCAGCGCCGGAGACCCGGGTCCCATCCTGCAGTCTGCACGGAGTTTGTACGTTCTCCCCGTGCGTGACCTGCGTGGGTTTTCTCCGAGATCTTCGATTTCCTCGCACACTCCAAAGTCGTACAGCTTTGTAGGTTAATTGGTTTGGTGTAAATGTAAAAATTGTCTCTAGTGGGTATAGGATAGTGTTGGTGTGCGGGGATCGCTGGTCGGCGCAGAGGGGGGCTGAGGGGCCTGTTTCCGCGCTGTATCTCTAAACTAAAAACTAAACCAGAGGACATAGGTTTAAGGTGAAGGGGGAATCTGAACAGTAACATTTTTACACAAAAGTCGGTGTGTGTATGGAACGAGCGGCCAGAGGAGGTAGTTGACTGTTGCAACATTTAAGAAACATATACACAGGTAGATGGATAGGACAGGTTTGGAGGGATGTGGGCCTGGTATGGGCATGTGGGATTAGTGTGTCAGTTGGTCGCTGTGGACAAGTCCTGCCGAAGGGCCCCTTTACACGCTCAATGACTCCATGATGCCATGACTCTCTAACCCCTCCTTATAGATAAAACTATTACGGAGAGGTTATATCTAATAACCTCTCATCCAGATATCATTGTGTTAAACCTTTACAGTTAGGTCTGGGGGAGATCTCCCCGTCACGGGTACCATGTAATCCCGTGCTACCTGCTCCATGATCGGGTAGTCAGCGACTAAACCGTCTCCCCCACCTGGTTGGCCAGGTGAGGAGGGGGCTGTGGACCCCCAGCAGGACCAAAAACAAGACCCGTCAAAGGGTGGGTGAGCTCCTAGCGAGCCAACGGCCATCCACACTTCAGTAGAAGTTGTCGTACATAGCATTGTACACTGTCGTACATGGCATTGTAAGGAATGATGATAAAGCACACACGTCAAAATCCTATACTTCCAGCGGCGGAAGTCCGCAGGAACTGGAGGACAGACATGTGTGGTGCATCCGTCACCATTCCCGTTGGAACCCAGCACCACTGCGTCGCTAATGTTTTCAACGATGATGATATATGATATGATGATGTGATGATGATTTTCTGCACCCTTTCCAAAGCCTCCACATCCTTCCTGTAAAGGGGCGACCAGAACTGCAGGCAATACTTTACGCACAGCTTGTCTTATGCCTTGTCTTTTGGTGAGACCATATGAAGTTTGAATTCACATTCGAGAGCGAAATGGGCATCAAGATGTCATCTCAGCTCGGTCAGTGCCAGTACTCTTTACTGCACCGAAAGGTCAGCCTAGGGTTTAAAACTTGAATACCTGATATTCTGAATCAAATTAGGAGCCAACAAAATGGCCGTGTCTCATTCCGCACTGCAAGTTCAACGTATTCCTCACCGACTGGTGATTGGGGCCACTTGCACAGCTTTCTCTTTGAACTCCACATCTCAAACCCCGGCCACTGCATGGAATCACCCCCAATCTCATCCTCGGTGCAGACTCAAGCCAACCTACCTCAGCACTCAAAGCCCCGCCATCCGCTCTGCACGGTCCTGGTTCTGATCTAACCTAGTCTTGCTCCGATCCCTAAACCCAATCCTGCTCCCAATCCGTAGATACCAGGGTTGGTAGTGGAGACTGATGCGATAGTGGCGTTTAAGAGGTCTTTAGACATTGCAAAGTGAACTGAGGTCAAGATCAGATCAACCACATTGATCAGGGGCGGTGCAGCGGTAGAGTTGCTGCCTTGCAGCGGCAGAGTCTCGGATTAGATCCTGACTACGGGTGCTCCTCAAACTAAAGCAGGCAATAATCTAAAGAACCCGTCCCCAAATCACAGGTGGACTCGGGTACTGAGAGGGAGCGGCTGGAGATGTTGGATGCAAGGAGCAAGGGCCAGCTGGAGGGTGAACAAGGGTATTGCCTCCAGTGGCTTCAAGGTGGGCTACAGGAGGCAGTCCCCAGGGCACAGAGATGGCAGAGTGAGTAGAGGTGAGGTACATTGGTTCACGGGCCGATCTAGTCGAAGGTGACGGAGGAAGACCCTGCAGGAGCCCGGGCCTCGCCTGGATCGGGAGCCGCTCCAGTAGACTAAGTATGTGGGTGGATCGGACTTTGGAAATGGCGCTAAAACATGGCGGGGCCTGCATGGTCTCTCTGTAGTTGCACATGTAACCAATAATGCACCATTGAACCAAACCTGCCAGTTTCCCGAATCCATCCGAAAGTTACTCCAGCATTTTGGGTATACATCAGTCAGTTGTTTCACCAAAGCTAGCTCCAATCTATCCTTAACCCATCCCATGTTCCCAAGCCCATCACCATTCATCTCCAAATCAATCTCTCCTCTGATCGTAAACCATCCCCAGACATCTCTGCTCCATGTGCAAACCCAGAACACAACCACCTCCAAACCCAATCCTGTTCACACCAAAACCTGCCCCTGGATGACGGGAACACTGCCTCAATTCTCTTGATGCTAGAAACTATCGGTCTCTCCTTTTGAATGAAAATGACTGAATCTCCACAGCCCTCTGGGTCAGGGAACTACGGGTGTCATAGGTTACGGGGAGCAGGTAGGAAAATGGGGTTAGGAGGGAGAGATAGATCAGCCATGGTTAAATGACGTAGTAGACTTGATGGGCCGAATGGCCTAATTCTGCTCCTAGAACTTATGATGATCTTATGAACACCAAAGATTCACCACTGTCTGCCCCCCCCTCCCCGTATGCAGTTCTGGTTGCCCCATTACAGGAAGGATATGGAGGCTTTGGAGAAGGGGTGCAGAAGAGGTTGACCAGAATGCTGCCCGGATTACAGGGTAGTAGCTATATGGAGAGGTTGGATAAATTGGATTGTTTTCTCAGGAACATCAGAGGCCAAGGAGAGACATTGCATCTCCATGTGCCTATCTAAAGGCCTCTTAAACGCCACTATCGTATCAGTCTCCACCACCAACTCTGATAGCGCATTCCTGGCACCCACCATTCTCGGTGAAAAAAACGTGCCCCGTTCATTTCATGGGCGGCACTGGGGCACAGCAGTAGAGTTGCTGCCTTACAACGCCGGAGACCCGGGTTCGATACTGACTACGGGTGCTGTCTGCATGGAGTTTGTACGTTCTCCCCATGACCTGCGTGGGTTTTCTCCAAGAAGCTCCGGTTTCTTCCCACACTCCAAAGACGTAAAGGTTGGTTGGCTAATTGGTTTGGTGTAAATATAAATTGTCCCTAGTGTGTTAGTGTGTGTGGGGATTGCTGGTCGGTGTGGACTCGACGGGCCGTAGGGCCAGTTTCTGCGTTGTATCTCCAAACTAAATGAAACTAATCTTCTTTAAACTTTACCCCCTACTTAAAGCTATGCGCTCTAGTCTTTAGCATTTCCACCCTGGGGAAAAAATGGGGAAAAGGTGCTGAAATCTGTAGCTTAATAGAAGAGAATTGCTGTAGGAATTCAGCGGGGCAGGCAGTATCAGTGGAACGAAGTGGACAGTCAATATTTCAGGTCAGGACAGAGTGTAGATGAGACATCTCGATCTGAAACGTTGTCTGTCTATTTCCCTTCACAGATGCTGCCTGACTTGCTGAATTGCTTCAGCATTCCTCTTTATTTGCAATTGAATGCAGTTATGTTACAAGGCAGACGGAACTCAGGAACCACAAAAGTAAACTGAGGTCAAGATCAGATCAACCACATTGATCAGGGGCGGCACAATAGCACAGCGGTAAAACTGCTACCTTGCAGCGGCAGAGACCCGGATTCGATCCTGATTACGGCTGCTGCCTGTACGGAGTTTGTACGTTCTCCCCGAGACCTTGCGTGGGTTTTCTCCGGGAGTTCCAGTTTCCTCCCACACGCCAAAGACGGTTTGTAGGTTAGTTGGATTGTTATAATTGTAAATTGTCCTTAGTGTGTGTAGGATAGTGTTAGTGTGTGGGAATCGCTGGTCTGCGTGGACTCAGTGGGCTGAAGGGCCTGTTTCCGCGCTGTATCCCTAAACTAAACTAAATTAAACGTTCTTACTGAATATCGAAGCAGGCTTGAGAATGCTTGTAATTTTTAAGTGCAATATATGACTAAACAACTTAATTGGGACACAAGGAACCACAGAAAGTAAAAATATAGTGCTGGAGCAATTCAGTGGGTCAGGCAGCATGACTGAAGATGGGTCCTGACCCCATTTCCCTCCACAGTTGCAGCCTGACCTGCCGGGTTCCTCCAGCACTTTGTGATTTAACACAACGGGGAGGTGAGTTGCAGTTCCTCACTATACACGTGAGAGGGCGACATAGACCACATTTTGTCCATCTTGCCGAATATCCCTGAGCCTTACTTGCCTTTCAGTGCAGTAAGTTCACTGTAAAGGGCCTGTCCCACTTACGCGACCTTGGCTCGCAAATTACGCTTGAGGCGTACGGGCACCGTATGGCCGTGCGGGGTCGGTCCCACTTAGAAGCGCGGAGGGGTATGGAGTTGTGCGGGGCTGGTCCTGACATCGCGCTGGGCTCCGAAATTCCTGCAGTGAACAAAATCTTTGCGCGCCAACGACCTATCGGCCCGCGTACGCACGCAGGCGCATTGCACTCATACGCAGCATCTTGACGTCGTACGCAGTGTCTTGACGGCGTATGCCTAGCGTGTGAGGTTGCGTGATGACATCACCGCCCGATGCCGTGCGACGCCCAAATTCAGTCGGCCCGCCTCCTGCCCGGCTGATTTGATTTATATGCGTAAATGACATCACGCGCGAACTTAGCGCGAACTTCGCGAGACCTTGGTCGCGCCAAACGCACGTAATCGCATGCAAGTGGGACAGGCGCTTAAGGCACAATCCTTCACTGGGACCAAAATGTCAATTAAAGCGTGCTTTTGCAGAATGAAGATACTTCTTCTTGGGTGGTTCCCTCGGGAGCAGGGATGACTTGCGAATCACAAACAATGACGAGACCGACTGCAGGAAGGAGATGGAGAACTTAGTAACATGGTAGAAACAAGGACCTGCAGATGGCAGTTTACAGAAGAAGAAAGAAAGTGGTGGAGTAACTCAATCGATCAAGCAGCATCTCTGGGCAACGTGCATAAGTGACATTTCGGGCCTGAAGAAGGGTCACGATCCGAAAATTACCCTACACAGTCTTCTGTGGCAATGAGTTCCACAGATTAACTACCCTCTGACTGAAGTTCTTCCTCACCTCCTTTCTAAACGAATGCCCTTCGATTCTGAGGCAATGACGTCTGGTCCTAGACTCTCCCACCAGTGGAAACATCCTTTCCACATCCACTGTATCTATGCCTTTCATTATTCTGTACGTTTCAATGAGGTTTGTAGGTTAATTGGCTTTGTAAAATTGCAAATTGTCCCGTGTGCATAGGATAGTGTTAAGGTGCAGGGATCACTGGCCGGTGTGGACTCGGTAGGCCGAAAGGCCTGTTCCTGTGCTGTACTGTTTTATGTTCTATATTCTTCAGAATGATTCCTTTGTATGTGGACTTGTTGCCAATCTGCTGAATTCGCCTTACAGTGGTTGCTGTAATTATCTTCCACAATTTATCTCCACAAATACCTTTTAAACATTAGATTCTCACCATCGCCCAACCTCCACACTTAGGGTTGCCAACTTTCTCACTCCCTAATAAGGTAAAAATACGGGACAAATTCCCGACAGCAATTCGTTGACCGACTCGGCCGTGGCTGGGCAAATGATGACTACAGCTCAACGGCAGCATCTGTGGAGGGAATGGACAGAATCAGATGGATGTAGTAGGGGTGAGAGGGCTGGAAGAGAGAGGAGAGGATGGGTCACATATCCTAATGTATCTTCCTTTAGCTTATGTCACTTTTTGTCCCATTTACAATGGGGTTCTTCATCTTCATTTGAATTGTCCTCAGCTCCTGAGAGTTACTTGCATGGCACATCCAAGCAAATGAAGAATACTCCATGCTTTTAGATAGACAAAATGCTGGAGTAACACAGCGAGACAGGCAGCACCTCTGGAGAAAAGGAATGGGTGACATTTCGGGTCGAGACCCTTCTTTAGATTGAGGTCTGAAGAAGGGTCTCGACCCGAAATGTCTTGACCTGAAATGTCACCTATTCCTTTTTGCCATAGATGCTGCCTGATCCACTGAGTTATTCCACAATTTTGTGCCTGTCTTCGGTATAAAGCAACATATGCAGTTCCTTCCATCACAGGAGACCAATCATATCATACTCCACGTTGAGTGATCGCTGATGACATTTTGGAAACTAGAATCTGGATTTAGTTTACATTTAGTTTAGTTTAGTTTAGAGCTACAGCGCGGAAGCAGGCCCTTTGGCCCACCAAGTCCGCGCCAACCAGCAATCCCCCACGCATTAACACTATCCTACACGCATTAGGAACACTTTAAACTTTGACCAAGCCCATTAACCTGCAAACCTGTATGTCTTTGGAGTGTGGGAGGAAACCGAAAATCTCGGAGAAATCCCATGTGGTCACGGGGAGAACGTACAAATTCCGGACAGACAGCGCTCGTAGTCGGGATCGAACCCGGGTCTCTGGCGCTGCAAGCGCTGTAGGGGCAGCGACTCTACCGTTGCACCACCGTGGATATTTAGCCATTGTGCCACGGTGCTTTCAGGGAAGAGGAGAAGGGTGAGGGTGAGTGGCATCACGTCCATCCGCACGCAATGAAGCAGCCACTCAGCAGTAACAACAAAGCTACATGATGTATCCTCAGCCATTCCACTGCACGACCAGCTCAATCCCCCTCTAAAAGATAATCAAAGTGCCTGCATTCAAATGGCACCATCTGCAAACTCAGGACATGCTTTACACCTAACGCTGTGCATTTGAAGTGCAGAGCAGCAACCACTTTGTGAGCTGACTCATTGTGGGTGGTGCGTCTGCAAAAATATCGTGCCTTTCCAGACTGCTGGGTATAAAAAGGGATTAAAATAAAACGGCACCCAGATTAAAACCTGCTTTTGTTTCCTCTCCCATCTTTATTGTGCAGACAAAGAGCATGTTTTGACATTCAGAGCTCATGTTGAAGGATTAATGTTAAGGGCATCCTCCCTGCAATGCCTTCAGTGAATGAGCAGTCATCTGATTTAGAACTGAGCCGGAGGAACAAGACGGGTCCCAGTAGACACTTCGGACTCGGTGGGCCGAAGGGCCTATTTCCATAACGTATCACTAAACTAAATAATATTCAAGGATCCTACTTCCACACCACCCTGGCCACACACTCATTTCACCCCTACTGCCATCGGGAAGAAGGTACAGGAGCCTGAAAACTGTAACATTCAGGTTCAGTAACAGCTTCTTCTCTACGGCCATTTGGTTATTAAACGCCCTCAAATAAGCTCGGAACTACATAGACTATTATTATTGTTATTATTGCACTATTATTGTGTTTTTGTGTGTGTACGTATGTGTGTATGTGTGTGTGGACAGTGCATTCAGAAATTATTCAGACCCCTTCACGCCTTATTTTAAAATTGATTTTTTAAAATCATTAATCTGCATTCAATACCCCATAATAATAAAGTGAAAACAGGTGTTTAGAAATTTTTGCAAAGTAATTAAAAATAAATAACTGAAATATCACATTTACATTAGTATACAGACCCTTTGCTATGACACTCAAAATTGAGCTCAGGTTCATCCTGTTCCCATTGATTATCCTTGAGACGTTTCTACAACCTGATTGGAGTCCACCAGTGGTGAATTAAATTGATTGGACATGATTTGGAAAGGCGCACACCTGTCTATATAAGGTCCCACAGTTGACAGTGCATGTCAGAGCAAAAACCAAGCCATGAAGACGAAGGAATTGTCCGTAGACCTCCAAGAAAGAGACACAGATCTGGGTAAGGGTATAAAACAATTTCTGCAGCATTACTTTGCAAAGATTTCTAAACACCTGTTTTTGCTTTTTTATTATGGGGCATTGTGTGTAGATTGATGATAAAAAAAAATAATTTAATCCATTTTAGAATAAGGCTGTAACATAACAAAATGTGGAAAAAGTGAAAGGGTCTGAATATTTTCTGAATGCACTGTGTGTGTGTGTGTGTGTGTATATATATGATCTTTATATATGTGTGTGTATGTATACACACACTGAACTATTTTTTTCCTCTTGGTTATTATATTGCTTGCAGTGTATTATGTTTACATATTCTGTTGTGCTGCTTCATTGTTCTATCAGGGACACATGACAATAAAACACTTGACTTTTTCTCTGCCCTTTGAGCGAGACAGTTTGATGACCCTCTGAGAGGAGAACATTTGCTACATTCTCTCTTAGGTACTTGACCCATGCCATCAGTGAAACATACCATATGCATGTCATTTTATTTACTGGAGAGAAGGAATGGGTGATGTTTCGGGTCGAGACTCTTCTTTAGACGAAGGGTCTCGACCCGAAACATCACCCAATCCTTCTCTCCAGTAATGTTGCCTGTCCTGCTGAGTTACTCCAGCATTTTGTGTCCAACTTCGATTTCAACCAGCATCTGCTGCTCTTTCCTACACATTTTATTTACTTCCATCTGTATTCATCTGCATTTCCTTTCTCGCTCCTTTTCTCTGTTTAGCTTTAGATTTACATGTCTTACTGGCACGTGTACCAAGATACAGGGAAAATAATTGTTTTGTATGTAATCCAATCAAATTAGATAATACTATACATAAGCATCCTAATCTTATATAAAGTGCTAGAGTACCTCAGCAGGTCAGGCAGAATCTTTGGACAACATGGATAGTTGACATTTTAGAATTTTATCTTGCACTAAATGTTGCACCCTTTAATCTTTCTCTGTGCACTGTGGACGGCTTAATTGTAGTCTTTTTTTTTCATTCATTTCATCGTTGAAAACATTAGCGACGCAATGGTGCTGGTTTCCGACAGGCACGGTGACGGACACATCTCTGTCCTCCATGCAGCTGGCAAGCTCCTCTTTTGTCTCTCCATCAACGTCTTCAGCATCGTCTTGATCGGCCGTCCCGGGTGATGTCTTCCATGGGTGGGTTCCTACATCACAGCCTTGTTTGCTGCCATTTCTGGGTGGCGGTGGCAGCGAGCAGCGAGCCTCATCCTTCTCCACCTGATCTTCTCGGTCAGAGGTTGAATCTCCCCATAGAGCTGGCCGTTGGTGATGTGGTCCCTCCAACTGACATTTTGAACTTTTCTCAGTGTACCATCAAGAGATTTGGACAGTACTCAAGTGAGAGTCCATGCCTCACACCCGTCAATAATATGGTCTCTACAGTTGCATAGAAGAATCTCAGTTTGAGACCCTTAAAGCCCTGTCCCACTGTACGAGTTCATTCACGAGTTCTCCCGAGTTTTCCCTGATTCGAACTCGGAGATTTACGGTAATGGCCGCTCGCAGGTACTCGGGGCTCTCGTGGACATTTTTCAACATGTTGAAAAATCTTCGCGTGTCTTCCTGAGCTTATCTGCCGTTAGCGTTAGAGTTACGAGCCACTAAGAGCCGTCCCCGAGCTCCGACGTACCCGCGACGTTCATTCTACGTGCTTACCACGAGTTTGATTCTTTTTTTTACACTTGGGAGAGCTCTTGAATTAACTCGTACAGTGGGACAGGGCTATTAGACATCTGAGATGTCCAGATTTTCCCCATGTTATTGAGGGCTTTCCATGCGAGCTTGATGTAATTCTGTGAGCACTGCATCCTCGCTCCCAGTTACTTGAAGTCATGTAATTAATTGTAGTCATGTTTCATATTTTCTTCGACAAGATAGTTTGCAAACAAAAACTTTTCACTGTACCTCGGTATACGTGGCAATGATAAATTAAACTAAATAGTTTCAGTTTAGTTTATTGTCATGTGTACCGAGGTACAGTGAAAAGCTTTTGTTGACAGCAGAAAGATAATACATGATTACAATCAATCCATTTACAGTGTAATGATACATGATAAGGGATAACATTCAGTGCAAGGTAAAGCCAGCAAAGTTCAATCAAGGATAGTCCGAGGGTCACCAAAGAGGTAGATAGTAGTTCAGCACTGCTCTCTGGTTGTGGTAGGATGATTCAGTTGCCTGATAACAGTTGGGAAGAAACTGTCCCTGTATCTGGAGGTGTGCGTTTTCACACTTCTGTACCTTTTGCCTGATGGGAGAGGGGAGCATAGGGATTGGCCAGGGTGCGACTGGTCCTAGATTATGTTGCTGGCCTTGCCGAGGCAGTGTAAACTCTCCCATGAATCTATTCTTCTTCTTTTCGTGTTCATCTTGTTACAAATGTTGACCTGGCTGTCATCGTCCATCCTGAAAAGGACGCAAGCTTCCGGCGACAATCAGTGGGAGCCATCACTTGTCGCAATAGATGATGGTGGTAGCAGAATTAGTTCAGGATACTTCCAGTTTCCAGCCCCGCGATGTGGACGCTTCTGCTATGGGCCCATAAATCTATTAAACTAACATCACTCACAATGACGTCCTCTTTTTTCCACGGATGCTGTGGTAATAATGGATATCTTGCTAGTTGGTCATCTTGCTGTATTCCACCTTGTTCATAGTGGAGCTCACTCAAATGCTAACCCCAGCAAAAACGGTCAGGGGTTTTTCCGTGGAATTCATTGAAGAACTCCCTGTCTTTCCCACTCCTTCCACAAAGCTGTAGCAGCACTTTCCACAGATCAAGTGACTAGAAGGCCATATGATCATGTGATAGGAGTAGAATTAAGCCATTCAGCCCATCAAGTCTGCTCTGCCATTCAATCATGACTGATCTATCTCTCCATCCTAACCCCATCCTTTTGCCTTCTCCCCATAACCTCTGACACCCGTACTAATCAAGAATCTATCTACGCCTTAAATATACCCACTGGTTTTGCCTCCACAGCCTTCTGTGGCAAAGAATTCCACAGATTCACCACCCTCTGACTAAAGAAATTCCTCCTCGTCTCCTTCTTAAAAGAACGTCCTTTAATTCTGAGCCTATGACCTCTAGTCCTAGACTCTCCCACTAGTGGAAACATCTTCTCCACATCCACTCTATGCAAACCTTTCACTATTCTGTATGTTTCAATGGGGTTCCCCCTCATTCTTCTAAAATCCAGCGAATATGGGACCAGTGCCGTCAAACGCTCATCATAGGTTAAACTATTCATTCCCGGTTAACCTACTCACTCCTGGAAAAAGAAGGGAACATTGCAGTCTAAACAACCATGGTTCTTCCAGCTGACCTGGTGGAAGGTGAGGGAGGAGTCTTAGGGGAGACGTGCGGGGGAAAGGTGGGACATAATCAGATGGATTACATTCAGAAATACCCGTAAGAAATTAGATATACCAGAATGTCTTTCACAAGGCTTAAGCGGTCATTTCATTATTCCGTGAATGCCCCTGTAAATCTTTCTACTGGGAGAAGAATAGATTTAAAGCTTATTGTTAATGAAAACTTTCATTGCCAGCTGTGCAATTCAGTTAGGTCTAGTTTTAGAGGCATTCCAGGGAGAGAGAGAGGGGGTGGGGGGGAGAGAGGAGAGGGAGCGTGGGAGAGAGAAAGGGAGAGAATGTGGTAGAGAGAGAGAGAGAGAGATGACAATCATAATTTTAATTCGGAGTCACGTGAGTGACTACGTGAAGAACCCCACTAGGACGCATGCGTGTCATATCGCTACACGCATTGCAACGAGTCACAGCAGGGGGAGGACGTCCCCTTTAGCGGCAGAATCAAAAAGTCGACAACAGCAGGTAAAGGACTCTGCGTTTTTCCAACTTACCTTGCAGGTGGGAAGATGGACAGAGCGACTAGAAGGAAGGCTGCGAAAAAGCTGGAGGGGGAGAACCGCGGAGTTGCGGGCAGCCAGCAGCAGCCGACGGCACGCCAATCTCCCAACGTGGGATCAGCTGTGCCCGACTTCGCTCCCGCACCGGCAAAATCCACTCCTCGGCCGGGCGGGAAAGCGAAGCAAAAGACGGATCGAATGCCAGGCTCAGACGAGTCTGACTTTGAGCAGCCGGGAGCAGCCAGTGCCCGTGAGCACCGGGGCCGGTTGGAGCGGTTGCAGGATAACGAGCAGCCGGCAGCGGCCAGTGCCCGAGAGCATTGGAGCCGGTTGGATCGGCTGCAGGAATTGGAGCAGCCGCGAGTGGCCTATGCCCGAGAGCATAAGAGCCAGTTGGAGCGGTTGCTGAAGAAGATCCTCCAAAGTGGCAGGCTCCGGGAGATGGAGGCTAGCCACAGTGGGCAATCAATAAGCCCCACAGCGGTACCCCTTGTGGGGCTGCATAGTGTCTCTTCCTCATCAGAGGAGAACACAGAGGATCAGTTCTGGGTTGACCCTGAACAGGGCAGGGAACAACATACCCCCAGTAAGCCTGGGGTGAAAGAAAATATGCTGGACATGGTAACCCAGTTCTTCCAACCAGACCAAACCGGGGAAGACCTGGAGCCTAAGATAGCGGCTAGCATTGATTACATGTCCTTTAATCAATTGCAGACACGGGCTCTATCAGACACCATGGCACGGCATTTACCTCCAGGTAACTGCAAGTCATTACATGTTCCGAGTGTAAACCAGTGCATCTGGAAGCATGTGGGGACAGCAATTCGAACCAGTGATTTAAAAATTCAAAAGGTCCTAAAAGCATTAACGGCAGGAATAACAGCTTTTGCCCGTACTTTGAAGGAGCAAGATATGACCCCAGACCACCAGGATGCACTGGCTCTATTGTGCAACTCGCAGTATGAGTTGAATAACATTAGAAAAAGTACAATCCAACGAGCATTGGACCCCAAATTTGCCGGCCTTTGTAAACCAGGAACCTCCAAACCGTCAATTCTATTGTTTGGAGGGGATTTACCCAAACAAGTTAAGGAACTGGATGAAGAGGCGAAAACGCTGGGGCTCATAAAGGCAGCCACCAAAACATAATTCGGCAAAAAATATCAGCCCTACGGACCTCCCAGACAGCCAACACAAATCGCAGGGAGCACAAAAACTAGGAGCACCCAACAGCGGTCTTTTTTAGGGCATGGCCCAGAACGACCGCCCTGGAAAATGCGCTAGCCTCCAACCCAACAACAGACCCAAACAACGGCGCCTCAACGTCCACGAAAGATGATGAGGAAATAACACACCTACCACTGGTAACCATGGAGGTAGGTGGGTCTGGTTCCTTAAAAATTAAAGGGAGCACGAAAGTTGGAGGGAGGTCACGATATTATTTGGATGCATGGAATAAGATAACTCTAGACACTTGCATTCTAAGCAGTATCCAGGGTTATACCATAGAATTTATACTAAAACATAACCCACCAGTACAGCATGCACCGAACCAAACATTCGTGCTCACAAGCATAGAAAAATCTAAAGCACATGCTGAATTACAACGACTACATAAAAAAGGAGTAATTGAACACACCCAACACGAATCTCAGGAATTTGTGTCCAATATCTTTATATAAAAACAAGAAAGATGGTGGTTGCCACATTATCATCGATTTGACAACTTTAAATACCTTTGTACAATATATTCATTTCAAAATGGAAACCTTTGTTACTGCTAAGCAATTATTTTCCATAGGCTACTATATGGCAAGCATCGATTTAAAAGATGCTTACTATACAGTACCCAACAGAGGTGACCACAGATGTTATTTGAAATTCAACTGGTTGGGACAGCGCTGGCAATACAGGGCACTACCAAATGGGCTAACTTCAGCCCCCAGGTTATTCACAAAAAAATTTGAAACCAGCCTTGGCGTTACTGCGAAAACAAAAACATATGGTAATGGCATATCTGGATGACATATTTATTGTTGGCAAAACTTTGGAATTGGCTAAACTAGCAGTAACAGCCATGAAACAACTGTTCGAAGAACTGGGATTCATCATCCATCCAGTTAAGTCTAAATTAATGCCTTCAACAAAAATGGATTACCTGGGGTTCACCATTAACTAGGTTCACATGTCAGTGACTTTGCTGATAGAAAAGGCTACAGCCTTAAAAGAGGCTTGCAGCAAAATCATTGACATCACCAAACCCTCCATTAGACTGGTAGCCAGGATAATTGGGAAAATAGTGGCCGCATTTCCAGCCACACAATTCGGACCTTTACATTATCGAAATTTACAGAGAGCTAAAATAAGAGCACTCAAAATTAATGGGGGCCATTTTGACAGGCCAATGGAGCTACCTACAGAAGCCATTATAGAACTAAAATGGTGGGAACACAACAGCAAGTATTGTTCCAACCCACTAATTATCAGCAACCCGTCTATGGTACTCAAACTGATGCCAGTGCACTTGGTTGGGGAGCCACCAATTCCATCTCAAGCTGTGGAGGGAGATGGAATGCACAGGAAGCATCATTATTAAAAGCACGGGGCATAAACTACCTGGAAATGTTAAGTGCATTCCATGGCCTTAAGTCATATTGTTCGGGGTTAAATCACCAGCATGTTAGACTACAAATTGACAACACCACCATGGTAGCATATATCAACCAAATGGGTGGAAATAAATCGACATCATGTGACAATCTGGCCAACACAATTTGGCAATGGTGCATCCAGAGGAACATTTGGATATCAGCTACCTACTTATCAGGTAAACTAAATTTAGTGGCAGACACCAGGTCACGCAAATTCAATGAAAACACTGAATGGATGTTGGATAAACATGTATTTGCTGAAATTACAGCACGGTATGGAACACCAGATATCGATCTTTTCGCATCCAGGCTAAATCACCAATTACCAAGTTATGTTTCATGGGAACCAGACCCTGGGGCAGCAGCTAGAGATGCATTTTCGCTGCATTGAGGGAAATTGTTTATTTATGCATTCCCTCCTTTCTGCGTCATCAGTCGGGTACTAAGGAAAATACAACAAGACTTTGCATCTGGGATTCTTATAGTACCCGATTAGCCTACTCAACCATGGTTCCCGGTGATACTAGACATGGCATTAGAACCATGCATCACCATTCAACATAGACCAAATTTACTGGTCCATCCAGTAACACAGGAAAGTCACCACTGTCATAAACAAACCAACTTATTAATTTTAAGAGTCTGAAAGCGCCTCTACGACACATGGGACTGACGGACCGAACAATGGACATGATTGCATCGGCCCACAGACAGTCCACCAAAAAAACAGTACTTGGTGCACATCAAGAAATGGGGGAAGTACTGTCACAACAATAACCTCAACCACAGGTCCAACAATATTCCGTCTGTTCTGGAATTTCTGGCCAGTCTACACTACGATGAGGGGCTCAGCTACAGTGCCATCAACTGTGCCAGAAGTGCTCTGTCAAACTACCTATGGCAAGGAACAAAGCGGCATTCTGTAGGGACTCACCCCCTGGTAACCAAACTAATGAGGGGCATTTTCAATACTAATCCCCCAAGAACCAGGTACGCCCAAATTTAGGATATGAGCATTGTATTGACCATGTTGAGAAACTGGTCTCCACCAACAGCTCTGTCCCTACAGAAACTAACTATGAAAATGGTCATGCTGATGGCTTTGGTCACGGCACAAAGGGTCCAGTCGCTACAAAAACTAAGGCTGGACAACTTGACCACTTCATCTGGGAATTTGATTTTTCTTATCCATGACTTAATAAAACAGAACAGACCGGGAACAGCAGGACAAAAAATAGAATTCAGGGCCTACCCGACGGATGACTCCCTCTGTGTAGTAAGTCATTTACTATTATACATTGAACAGACAAGAATCATCAGAGGGAAAGAAATGGCACTGTTAATTAGCCACAAACAGCCACATAAAAAAGTAACAGCCCAAACCATCTCACGATTGCTAAAACAGATCCTAATGAAGGCAGGAGTAGATACTAACGTTTTTAAATCTCACTCCACCAGGGCTGCAGCTACATCAGCAGCAAAACAGTTGGATGTTCCTATGGACCAAATCCACAAGGCGGCAGGATGGTCAACGGAAAGAACGTTCCAACGATTTTATCATAAACCGGTCATAGAACCTGGAACATTTGCAGAAACTCTTTTAAGTTCTGTAATATGATTTACCCATAAATAGGGGCTATGATTTGGGTTTAATAAAACATTTTTTTTTGTTGTTTCAAGATCGTATTGATATCTAATGATGTTAACACTATTCTCCCCACAATCAAGGCAGAAGTGAGGCATGGACTCGTTCCACGGCATAGAATCACAGAGCTTTAAAATCTTCACGTAGTCACTCACGTGACTCCGAAGTAAAATAGTAAGATTAAACGAGAACTTACCAGTTTGAAGTTTGATCTTTATTTTATGAGGAGGAACGTTGAGGGAATACGTGCCCTCCGCTCCCACCCTTGATCATATCCTGAACTGGTATCTCTTCTCTAATCTTACTATGTTTAGTCATTATAGTTATCTGTGATTCCACACCGCTGCTTTGAAGAATGACACGCATGCGTCCTAGCAGGGTTCTTCACGTATTCCCTCAACGTTCCTCCTCATAAAATAAAGATCAAACTTCAAACTGGTAAGTTCTCGTTTAATCTTACTATTGCATCCACTTCTACAGCTTCTTCTTGCAGCCAGTTTCAGATAAGGACTACCTTCTGGGTGATAAAGTTACCCGTGAGGTCCCTCTTAAATCTCTTCCCTATCACCTTGAGCCCATCTTCCCAGTTGATCCAAATTCATTGTCATCATAGATAACCTCCTTCACTGTCCACGATACCACCAATTTTAGTGTCATCCACAAACTCACTAGCCATGTCACCCATATTCACAGCAAAAACATTAATATAAATCAAGAACAACAGTGGACCCCAGCACTAATACCTGTGCTGCACAACTTGTTTCAGGCCTCCAGTCCGCAAAACAACCCTCGACTACAACCCTCTTTCCTACCTGCACGTC
This sequence comes from Leucoraja erinaceus, assembly GCF_028641065.1. Classification (NCBI taxonomy): domain Eukaryota; kingdom Metazoa; phylum Chordata; class Chondrichthyes; order Rajiformes; family Rajidae; genus Leucoraja; species Leucoraja erinaceus. The sequence goes on from NC_073381.1 coordinate 91,433,674, forward strand.
ATTTTTGGATCCAATTGGCTTGGACACTCAGGATTCCATGTTATCCAATCTTCCTGATCAGCCTACTTTGCGAAGGTCCATGTAGACAACATCTACCTCTCTGCCTTCATCGATCATCTTGGCCGACACTTCAAGACACTCATATGAGCAAAGCACAAATCCTGGAGGACAACTGCGGGTCAGTTAACATCTGTGGAGGGAATGGACAAACTATGTTTTTGGTCGGGACCTTTCTTCAGAATAGTCCCTACATGGTTTTATTGTACTCGTGTACGATATGATTTGCCAATACCAATAACTATACCGATATAATTTGTGGGTCTCACTCCGAAATCATTCCTCAGGATTGCTAATGCCAATGAATATAAGGGGCTTAAAGGGTTAAACTCCGATCAGGCAGCATATGCGGAGGGAATGGACAGGCAATGTCTTGGGTCAGGACCCTACTTCAGACATTGGAGAGGGGAGTCAAAGGTGGAAAAAAGAGGTGGGGGGTAGCACAAAGCCTGCAAGTGATAGGTGGACACAGGTGGTGGTGGGGGGGGGGGGGGGGGGGGGGGGGGGAGATTGGTGGAAAGGTGGAGTAAGTGACAAAGGCCGACAAGGAAACAAAAGGGTGTCAGTTAAGGAAATAAGTTATCTCTGTCGACCTCTTTCCATAGAGTTCTACATGTAATGGAAATGTAAAGCTCCTTTACATTTCATAAGGAGTGAACTGTAAAACTGGAGGGAGGGGTACAGATGGAAGGGGACAGAGGGATGGGGGGGAAGCGGGGCAGGATGGTGGTATAGCATGAGGCGGGGGGTGGGAAGAAGTCTTATACGTCCATTGTCAAACCAGGGTAGGACTGTCAAAACAGGGCAGAACTTACACAGTAAATGGTAGTGCCTCAAAGAGCGTTGCAGAACAGAGAGATCAGGGAGTGTAATAATAATAATAATAATAATTTTATTTATAGAGCACTTTAAAAACAAACAAAGCTGCAACAAAGTGCTGTACATCACTAATCATTGACAAAAAAAGTTAATACACACCAAAAAATAACAATCAAAAGAAATAGTAGGAAATGGCATGTAAAATAAAGAAACATCAAAAACACCACAAACAGAAGCAAAGCCTCAGGCATGGTCAAAAGCCAGGGAGTACAAATGTGTTTTAACACTGGATTTGAAGATGGACAGTGAGGGGGCCTGTCTGATGTGCAAGGTTCCCTAAAAGAGGTGAATCAGGTAGCCAGTGTGGCACACTTGTCTTCATTGGGAAAGATTCAAGATTCATTTTAATTGTCACTTGTACCAATTAAGGGTCAGTGAAATTTGAGTTACCATACAGCCATACTAAGTAAAAAAGCAAAAATACACACAGCACATAAAATAAAGTTTAACATAAACATCCACCACAGTGGAATCCACGTTCCTCACTGTGATGGGAGGCAATAACATTCAGTCATCTTCCTCCTTTGTTCACCCGTGGTCAGGGCCTTCGAACGGGGCCGCTACCGACGGTCCGCTGTTCAAGCCCTCTTGTCGGGATGATTGAAACTCCAGCTTCGGGACGGATCGGAACACATTTGCGGCATGGAGCTCCCGAGTCGGCTGCTTCATATTGGAGACCGCCGCTTCATGGTGTTCAAGTCCACAGGCCCCACTGGCGATCCTCGGCAAAAGATCCCAGGCTCTGCGATGGTAAGTCCGTGCCGCACTCGCGGTTTGAAGCTCCGGGCCGGTCTCTGGGAAAGGCCGCACCACTCCACGTTGTTGGCCACAAGGGGGACGGAGATGCGACACGGAGAAAAATCACATCTCCGTCGAGGTAAGTGACTGGAAAAACTTTCCCCCCACCCCCCCCCACCCCCCCACATAAAACATACCAAGAGACATTAAAACAAAAATTCAAGACATACTTAAAATAATAAAAACCGAGAAGGGACAAGACAGACTGCTGGCGAGGCGGCCATTACGGGCGCCACCCGGTGGTGAAAGGTATTCAGTACAAAAGATAGGACACCATCATGATGAGGTTGTAATAGTTGTTGGTGAGGCCACACCTAGAGCACTGTGTACAATTCCAATCACTTTTCCGAGTAATAGGAAGGATGTCATTAAGTTGGAAAGGCTGCTGAAGAGATTCACTAAGATGTTACCAGGCTTGTGGGCTTTGTTTGTAGGGAAAGGTTGGGTGGGCTGGGACTTTTTTCTTTGGAGCCCGTAGGAGGCTGAGGGACAAACTTATTGAGATGCACAAGATCATGAGGGGCATGAATAAAATGAACACTTATGGGAAGGGAATCTAAAACTAGAGGAAATAGGCTTAAGAAGAGGAGGGGGAGGGGGGCAGATTTAAGAGGGAATTCAGTAGCAGCTTTTTCACTCACAGGGTAGTAGGTATTAGGAATGAGCTGCCAGAGGAAACTATAGAACCCAGCAACAATTATGACTTTCAAAAGGCGTATGGACAGACGTATGGATATGAAAGATTATGGGTCAAATGCAGGCAAATGGTAGTAGCCTAGTATGCCCACTTGGACGGCATGGATAAGGGGGACCGAAATCACTGTTTTTTCTATATTATATTGGTCTATGACTCTATGAACACTGTACAATCTCCTTAATTAAACAGTGATAATCCATTGCCTGTGCATCGAGCAACAGAGGTCCCGGCGATTGACAATGCAAGACAGCTGGAGGTGCTATATCAGATCTCAAACCACATTCCCCCAATAATCACCATTTTAAAGTCTGTAGCTTCAGCACAGATATAAACTTCTTTGATGAAAAAATTAGATAGTTGCGACTGTTTTTAATGATTTGGTGTGACTTTGTGCAGGTTGAAAGACTTGCATTTCTTTTGGAGATGTTTTGAACACAAATTAAGTGGGCCCAAGAGCTGATAGCAATCAAAATACCAGAGGAAGGTACTGGTAGCAAGCTTGTTGACAAGGCAGTAGATGCAAGTATATTCACAACCTTTCTAGATCAAGAAATAGATAAGGAGTTGGGGGAGAAAGAGTAACGAAGGGAGGTGGAGGAGATAGCTGTCATTGCTTTGAAGTGGTAACTGTAGAACAATGTTATTAATTTGTACAAGAAAGTAAGTGAGGCCTTGGGATGGAAGGGGCATTATACGGGCATGCCATGGGCATCAAGATGGTAGGTGTTGATTGGGTGTTTTGATTGTCCCTGAATGGATCAAAGGGGAGAGATGTGAGTTGAGACATCCGATACATTGTGAAAGCAACATGTTGCACTGGGAAACCGGAGGCATAGGGGACGTGCAGCTTTTCTTCACACATGCGGGTTCCATAAAGTCAGACATGTTTACCACAAGATTAGAGCAGTCTGAGGTGAAGTATGGTTCAGGGCTTAAACTACAGTATGAATAGGGAAGTGGTGAGACCAGAGTTGGAAACAAGGCAAAGAAAAATGAGTGTGATTTTTTTTTTTTGGGGGGGCAACAGTCCAAACTTTCTTGTAACAAACGTTGTGAGCATTTCCTACAGTTTCTACAGAGGTTGCAGAGCAAATCCCACTGCACAGATAGATGGGAGCTCCAGTGACTTTAATTGCCATATGTGCAGGCAATGGAATTCTTACTTGGTTTGCAATAAATTGCAATGGACATTAAAATAATTAGAGAATCATTTTAGTTTAGATTAGTTTAGAGATACTGCGCAGAGACATGACCTTCGGTCCATTGAGTCCGCACCGACCAACTATCCCCGCACGTTAACACTATCCTACACACACTAGGGACAAATTACATTTATACCAAGCCAATTAGCCTACAAACCTGTACATATTTGGAGTGTGGGAGGAAACCGAAGATCTCAGAGAAAACCTACGCGGTCACAGGGAGAACGTAATAACTGTGCAGACAGCACCCGCAGTCGGGATCTAATCCACGCCCCTGCCGCTGAAAGCTATGTAAGGCAGCAACTACCGTTGCGCCACCATGCCACCCTGCAATTTTATTGCATTAAATTATAAATGATGGTTCGGCACCAAATCTTAGTTTGCATCAAATTGGCTGAGTGTCTTCTGTGCTAATTTAAAAAATCCATGAGAACCAGAGATAGGACATCTTTTTGGCATAGCTTTAAGGTGAGAGATGCAAAGTTTAAAGGAGTTCAAGTTCTAGTTCACATTTATTTGTCACATGCACCAAATGATTTTACCATGCATTCATGACAGTAAAAAGCAACAAAACACACAATGAACACAATTTAACACAAATATCCATCACAGTGAATCTCCTCCAGACACCTCCTCACTGTGATGGAAGACAAAAAGTCTTATCTCTTCCCTGCTTCGTCTCCCGCGGTCAGGCAGTCAAATTGCTGCGTCGAGGCGATCAAGGCTCTCTATGTTGAAGCCGTGCCGGGCAATGAAGGGCCCCGCGAACGGGCCAATTCAAACACCGCGATTCGGGGCGGACGATGCTGCTGTTGCTGGAGCTCCCGAAAATCGGTCACCAACCAGGGACCTGCGAGCTCCCGATGTTACCGTCCACAGGGACCGTGCCTGAAGCCTCCGAAGCTCCGAAGTCGGGTCGCAGCCACAGCCACAGCACCACCTCAGCCTCCGATGTCAGCCAGCAATGCGATGGTAATGATTGAATGAATGAATTAATAATGTATGAATTAATATGAATGAATGAATAAGTTTATTGGCCAAGTATTCACATACAAGGAATTTGCCTTGGTGCTCCGCGCGCAAGTGACAACGACATACAGTGACAGTTAGGAATGATACATAAAACATTAAACATTAATAATAAAACATTATTGATTAAATATGTGAATTAAATAAAATACCAGAGCAAAAGGAGGCTACAGATTTTTGGTTGTTGAGTAGAGCTACTACTCGTGGATAAAAACTGTTTTTATGTCTGGCTGTGGCAGCTTTGACAGTCCGGAGTTGCCTTCCAGAGGGAAGTGATTCAAAGAGTTTGTGGCCAGGGTGAGAGGGGTCAGAGATGATCTTACCCGCTCGCTTCCTGGTCCTTGCAGTGTACAGTTCATCAATGGAGGGAAGGTTGCAGCCAATAACCTTCTCAGCTGATCGGACGATTCGCTGCAGCCTCCAGGTGTCGTGCCTGGTGGCTGAGCCAAGCCAGACCATGATGGAGAAGGTGAGAACAGACTCTACGATGGCCGTACAGAATTGGACCATCATTGCCTGTGGCAGATCGTGCTTCCTCAGCTGCCACAGAAAGTACATCCTCTGTTGTGCCTTTTTGACTGTGGAGTCGATGGTAGCCCCCCATTTAAGGTCCTTGGAGATGATGGTTCCCAGGAACTTAAAAGACTCCACAGATGTGACTGTGGTGTTGTTGATGGTGAGTGGGGTGAGGGGAGGGGGAGCTCTCCTAAAGTCTACTATCAATTCCACTGTCTTAAGAGCATTGAGCTCCAGGTTGTTGCGATGGCATCAGGACGCCTGCTGTGTCACTTCCTGTCTGAGGGCAGATTCTTCACCATCCTGGTTGTCCAATCAGGGTTGTGTCATCCGCAAACTTGAGAAGCTCGACAGAGGAGTCCACAGGCTCTGTGACCGGAGCCCTCAAGGTCAATTTCAGTTGGAGGCCACCAGCTCCACGATGTTAGACCTCGGCGCAAATGGAGATACCACAAGGAAAAGGTTGCATCCCCATTGAAGGAAGAGATTAAAAGAAAGTTCCCCCCCACCCCCACATATACACAACAAATAATAGACTAAACCATACATCTAACAAGACAAAAAGACAAAAAGAAGAAAGACAGATGGACTGCAGGCAAGCCGCAGCTGCTTGGGCAGCACCACCACTTCCGGGACTAATTTTTTTACATAGGGATGGTGGGTGCCAGGAATGCGTTGCCAGGGTTGAGTGGTGGAGGCAGATACGGCAGAGGCATTTAAGAGGTTTTTTGATAGGCGCATGGATATGCAGGGAATAGAGGGATCTGGATCATGTGCAGGCAGAGGAGATTACTGTAATGTTCGGCACGGACATTGTGGGCTGAAGGGCTGTTCTTGTGCTGTACTGTTAACATAGAAAACATAGAAATTAGGTGCAGGAGTAGGCCATTCGGCCCTTCGAGCCTGCACCGCCATTCAATATGATCATGGCTGATCATCCAACTCAGTATCCCGTACCTGCCTTCTCTCCATACCCCCTGATCCCCTTAGCCACAAGGGCCACATCTAACTCCCTCTTAAATATAGCCAATGAACTGGCCTCAACTACCCTCTGTGGCAGAGAGTTCCAGAGATTCACCACTCTCTGCGTGAAAAAAGTTCTTCTCATCTCGGTTTTAAAGGATTTCCCCTTTATCCTTAAGCTGTGACCCCTTGTCCTGGACTTCCCTAACATCGGGAACAATCTTCCTGCATCTAGCCTGTCCAACCCCTTAAGAATTTTTGTAAGTTTCTATAAGATCCCCTCTCAATCTTCTAAATTCTAGAGAGTATAAACCAAGTCTATCCAGTCTTTCTTCATAAGACAGTCCTGACATCCCAGGAATCAGTCTGGTGAACCGTCTCTGCACTCCCTCTATGGCAATAATGTCCTTCCTCAGATTTGGAGACCAAAACTGTACGCAATACTCCATGTGTGGTCTCACCAAGACCCTGTACAACTGCAGTAGAACCTCTCTGCTCCTATACTCAAATCCTTTTGCAATGAAAGCTAACATACCATTCGCTTTCTTTACTGCCTGCTGCACCTGCATGCCTACCTTCAATGACTGGTGTACCATGACACCCAGCACTCGCTGCATCTCCCCCTTTCCCAATCGGCCACCATTTAGATAATAGTCTGCGTTAAATGGTCTAAGGTGACATAGACCTAGGTGGAAATACACATCGGAAGAATGGTGTGTGGTGACTCTTTGAATGCCATTCACAGAGAAGAATCTACTACTGTTCAATATAACTTCTCTACTCTTTTGAATGCCTTTCCTACCTTTTGAAGGTATCAACCATTTGTCAATGTTCCAATGGTATTCTCTTCCTCTTTGCTCTCCTGTTGTATTTGGTTTGACTAGATTATATTTATGTATGAAATATTTTGTCTGAAGAAGGATCCCGACCCAAAACGTTGCCTATCCATGTTCCCCAGAGATGCTGTCTCATCTGCTGAGTTACTCCAACACTTTGTGTCCTTTCTTGTGTCTATGTATAATATATCTGATCTGCTTGGATAACATGCAAAACAAAGCTTCTCATTGTGTAGGAAGGAACTGCAGATGCTGGTTTATATCGAAGACCTGGCAGCATCTCTGGAGAAAAAGAACGGGTGACGTTTTGGGTTGGAACCCTTCTTCAGATTTACATTACAGGCTTTTCACTGTACCTCAGAAATTGTTATTATTTACTATAATAAACCTCATTCTATACATGGATAGATCATAAGATCATGTGATAGGAATAGAATTAGGTCATTTGGCCCATCAAGTCTACTCCGCCATTCAATTGTGGCTGATCTATCTCTCCCTCCTAACCTCAGTCTCCTGCCTTCCCCCCATAACCTCTGACACCCGGACAGGTTTAGAGGGATATGGGTCAAACACAGGCAGGTGGGACTAGTGTAAATGGGACATGTTGGTCAGTGTGGGCAAGTTGGGCCAAAGGGCCCGTTTCCATGCTGTATGACTCCATATCCTGGAATTTATTCAATATAATCAGAAAAATATGGCTGCAATTATGGAAATATGGAATAGAAGTGCATTTTACTGATTGACGGGACTTACATAACAATGTTAACCAATTCCAGTGCTAATCTGGAGCTCACCTAGGACTCAACTAAACTTAAAAACTGGACATGTATTGAATACTAGACTAAGTGGGACCCGTTGGGTCCCAGTATCACACGGGAGGGCTGGTCATCCAACGCAATATTCCACTTCTCCACCAATTCCAATATTGCTGGCCAGTGGGGGTGGGAGGGGAGGTGAGCTTTCTGTTATAATAGTTCATACACAGTCTCTCTCTCACACACACACACACACACACACACACAGACTCATTCACTCACACACATATACACACTCATTCACTCACATACACACACACACACACACTCATTCACTCACACACACTCACCCAATACTAAAATGCCAAGTACCTTCAGAACGTATTGAATATACAGTGTGTAAAACGAATGTTTAAAGCCTGCTGCTGCTGAAGCAAAAACGTTCTTTAAATAACATCCAACAAACACACTTATTATAGACAGAGCAGTCAGCTCTCCTGAATTATCCAACGGCGCCTGCACTCGGCGCCATCTTGACATCACCCTCTCGCTTCTTGCCACGAACCGGAAATGACGCACTCAGCGCCATCTTGCAACTATGCGAAAATCACAGAATGAGCGCCAATTTTGAAATTAAAAACAGTCCTGATCTAATAAAATGTTTATTCACGCTTTATCCATCCAAAAACTGTTGCAAGCAAGCCCTTTAAAAGCCGTCAATTGCACAAAAACACTTTGCAAGCCAACAAAACACATTTACTGAAAGCCCTTTAAAAAGCCAACCTAATTGAGCAAACACTTTGCAAACAACAAACACATTTGCTGAAAACCACATCCAGGGGACTCACCGTGGAGTAGACGTGTGTTCAGTGTTATTCGCAGCTCAGAGCCGTGACCCTCTCGCTTCCTCCGTCTGGCAGAGACTGAGTGAGCCATGACACTTCCGGGTTTTATAGCCCCTCCCCCTGCCGCCAGTGGGGGCAGCAGAGAGAATGTCGAAATGTTTTATTAATATCTCTGATTTTTCATCGATGGGAAAAATCCTCCGGACCAGCCGGTCTGAACGAGGTGGCCAAAAATGACGGCTGTAAGTGGCGGCGTTCTTCTCGGAAATCACATCACAGTGAGTCAAAAGCGGTCAAGATCTTACCTTTAGTAATATAGATAGATAATCAGAATGATTTGGCTAGACCGATGGAAATATGGAATAGAAATGCATTTGACTGTTTGAGTAACCTGGGACTCTGTTCCTTGGAGCGCAGGAGGATGAGTGGTGGTCTTATAGAGGTGTAAAATCATGAGAGGAATAGATCAGGTAGATGCAAAGAGTCTCTTGCCTAGAGTAGGGGAATCGAGGACCGGAAGACACAGATTTAAGGTGAAGGGAAAAAGGTTTAACATGAATCTGAGGGGTAAAGTTTTCAAACAAAGTGTGGAGGTGTATGCCAGAGGAGGTAGTTGAGGCAGAGACAATCCCAACGTTTAAGAAACAGTTAAACTGCTACATGGATAGGACAGGTTTGGAGGGATATGGGCCAAATGGGGGCAGATGGGACTAGTGTAGATGAGACACGTTGGCCGGTGTGGGCAAGTTGGGTTAAAGGGCCTGTTTCCACTCTCTATGACACAATGACTCTGTGACAGGATTTGTATAACAATGTTAACCAATTCTAGTATTTAGCTGGGCTCACCTTGGACTCACCTAAACCTAAGTACTGGGCAGGAATTGAATATAATCAAGATAATTTGGCTAGAATGATGGAAATGTGGGATAAAGTGCTGGAAATGCATTGATTGACCAGTAGATGATGGTGGTAGCAGAATTAGCTCAGGGCACTTCCAGTTTCCAGCCCTGCGACGTAGACACATCTGCTATGGGGAATGTACTCAAAACTGTACGAGGAAGATCTCTTCTCCGAGGAAACTATGAACACAGGGGAGTTGCTCATGGTAGCAATATCAGAGGAATGACAGATATCCTGGCAAGAACTTATTGAGAGTGTTGATATGACACACAACAGTAAGAGCGCTTGGTCAACCATCAAGAAGCGAAACAAGAAGGCAACGCTGCACTCTAATGTTACAGCAGATCAGATTGTTCACCAGCTGCTTCTGAGCGGCAAACCACCACACAAGAAACGGCACAAAAGGAGTCTATGCCTTCAGGGTTATATAACCTGGTACTTTAACAGCAAGGAACTCCAGACAGCAATCGATTCCCTGAAGAATGGCAAGGCAGCTGGCCTTGATGACATTCGCACAGAACAGATCAAACATTTTGGGCAGATTACAGGAGAGTGCCTCCATTGTGTAACCCTCTCCCAGCTACCTAAAATATGGTGGAAAGCTTGTGTGATCGCTATCCTTAAGCCAAGGAAAGACCCTAAAGAAGCAAAAAGACCGATATCCCTACCATGTCATCTCTTCAAGCTCTTTGAGCGCCTCATCTTGTACAGGCTAGGCCCAATCACAAGAACCAGAACAAGCTGGCTTCCGGCCTGGGAGATCGTGTACCAGCCAAGTGCTCAATCGAAATCAGCACATTGAGGACGGCTTTGAGAGGAATGAACCAACTGGCATCGTCTTTGTTGATCTGACAGCTGCCTACGACAGTATGAACCACCAGCTGCTCCTCAACAAGCTCCATGATATGACAGAGGACATCCACTTAACCAAACTGATTCAACAGTTACTGGAAAACAGACGCTTCTATGTTGAGCTAAATGATAAACGCAGCAGATGGAGGAAACAAAATAATGGCCTACTTCAGGGCAGCTTACTTGCTCCGGTGCTGTCCAATGTATACACAAATGATCAGCCAGTGTTCCCAGGGATGAGAAGCTTCATTTGCGCTGACGACCTTGGAATAGCAGCCCAGAGCACTCACATAGATGAGGTAGAAGCTACCCTCTCATCATCCTTAGACAACTTCACAAACTACTACAAGGACAACCAACTGCAAACCCTGCTAAGACCCAAGTTAGTCTATTCCACCTTCATAATCGCAAAGCTGGGAGGAAGCTGTCCTTAACATGGAATGGTGTCCCTTTGAGACACTGTGACTACTTTGTCTACCTTGGGGTCACTTTGTCTACCTTGAGCAACACATTGAAAGTGTGAAGGGCAAAGTGAGGACAAGGAACAGCCTCCTATGCAAGCTGGAAAACTCGTTGTGGGGTACCAATGCATCCACACTGTGGTCAACTGCCCTTGCTCCTCTGCTGCAGAGTATGCTTGTCCTGTTTGGGAGAGATCATCTCATGCAAAGAAAGTTGATGCCGCCCATAATGCAGATGCATCACTGGCTGCCTAAAACCAATGGATGTGGATAGCTTGCATGTCTTGGCCGGTATTGCTCCACCAGGAATCCGAAGATCAGTTGCCAGTAGAACTGAACGGAGTAGGCAAGTTGGGGGCAACCACCATTCCTGTCACTCCCATCAACCCAGCCCCAAAACGGCTGAAGTCGAGAGGAAGAGCATCCTACACACCGTCCAGCCACTGTCACAGTCTCATCAACCAACCAAACTAGCCTTGTGGGAAAAGAAACACAGTGAAAACCACCACCACGTAAAGATGCCAATCACAACTAAGGAACAGCTACCACCTGGTCACAGGTGTGACTAGAAGACCTGAAAGTCTCTCAATAGGCTTTGTACAGGGATGGGCCGACGCAAGACCAATATGAGCAAATGGGGCTCTGCAGATGCGGCAGACACAGAATGTGAATGTGGAACATCTGTACAATACATGCCACACCTACTAAGATGCCCACTTCTTGGTGAACAATGCAGCCTGGAAGATCTAGCAGAGGGAAACGAGAAGGCTGTTCACTATGCAAGAGACTGGCCGAACATTTGAAACATAGATGATTTACACGAAAGAAGAAGAACCAGTGCTTACCTGGGGCTCACCTAAACCTAAATGCTGGACATGTATTGAATATAATCAGAATTATTTGGCTAGAATGATGAAAATGGGGAAGAGAAGTGAATTTGGCAAAGTTTATATATAATAATGTTAACCAACTCCAGTGCTAATCTGGGGCGCGCCTAAACCTAAAAGCTGGACATGTATTGAATATAAACAGAATAATTTGGCTAGAGTAATGGAAATGTGGAATAGAAGTGCATTTGACAGTGTTTATATATAACAATGTTATGTTGCCCAAGTCCAGTGCTTACCTGGGGCTCACCTAAACCTATATGCTGGACCTGTATTGAATATTATCAGAATAATGATGGAAATATGTAATAGAAGTGCATTTGACTGTTTTACAGAGTATATATATAACAATGTTAACCAACTCCAGTGCTAATCTGGGGCCTACCTAGGACTCACCAAAACTAATGCTGTACATGTAATGAATATAATCAGAATAATTTGGCTAGAATGATGGAAATGTGGAATAGAAGTGTATTTGACAGTGTTTACAATGTTGCCCAACTCCAGTGCCTACCTGGGGTTGAGGATCATAGAGTTCTTTGGCTGGGGCTGGGGCCGAGGTCTGACCTCTGACCCCGCCTGGCAACGGTAACCAAGGACACGGCGCCGGCGGTTGCCAGGGTAACGGGGCCTACAACGCCCGGGCAACCCGAGCCTGAGCGTCGCCATTGCCGGCAGCGGAGCGCCATCGCCATCGCCATCGCCATCGCCATCGCCATCGCCATCGCCATCGCCATGCAGGCCGACTGCCTACAGCAGCAGCTGGACTTTGTGTCGAGCCAGGGGCTGATGCTGAGCCCCGAGCACAAGGCCGCGCTGCAGGTGTCGCTGGAGCTGCTCCGCCGCAACTACAAGTTCAGCCACGTCTACTTCTGGGGTCGGATCCTGGGTCTGAGCGCCGACTACTTCATCGTGCAGGGCGTGGGGCTGAACGAGCTGTTGGACAGGAAGAGTCTGTACAGGTGAGGGGAGAGAGGGGGATAGGGGGGGAGAGAGAGGGGGATAGGGGTGGAGAGAGGGGATAGGGGTGGAGAGAGGGGGGGGGGGGGAGAGAGGGAGGGGGAAAAGAGATAGGGGATGGAGGCGAGGAAAGGAGGGGGTGCAGAGCTTCAGGCTGGATGAGCTGAGAGGAAGAGTCTGTAAAGGTGAGGGGACAGGGAGGGAGGTGGATAGAGGGACAGAGGAAGGAGAGATCGGGATAGGGGGAGAGAGAGAAGGAGGGGGGTGAGGAAGCGAGAGGGGGGTGGGAGGGAGGGATGGGGGGGGAGAGAGAGGGGGAGGAGAGGGGGAGAGAGAGGGGGAGAGGGGAGGGAGAGGGGTTGGTGTGGATGCAGGGGGGGGAGAGGGGGAGGGAAGGGAAGGAGAGGGAGAGGGAGAAAGGTGTGGGTGCAGGGTTTCGGGCTAGATTAGCTGAGGGATAGGAAGAGAGCCTTTACAGGTGAGGGAGAGGGGGAGGAGGTGGTGAGGGTAGGGAGAGGGGAAGAAGGGGTGAGGGAGGAGAGAGGGAGGGGGTGCAGGGTGTGGGGCTGGATGAGCTGGGGCACAGGGTCTATACAGGTGAAGGGGAGGCTGAATAGAGGGGATGGAGGGTGGGGAGATGGAGGGGGGAAAAGGAGGGCTTGGGGCTGGATGAGCTGAGGGACATGAAGAGCCTGTATAGGTGAGGGAGAGGCAGCGAGAGAGAGGGAGAGGCTGAGGGGGTGGAAGGATGAGATGGCATGGGGTTGGTGTGCAGTGTGGGGCTGGAGAGCTGAGGTACGGGGAGAGCCTGTGCAGGTTGGAGGGGAGGGGAAGGGGTGAGAGTGGGGTTGCCAACTTTCTCACTTCCAAATAAGGGACAAAAGGTCAAAATAAGGGACAAATTCCCAATGGCAATTCATTGGCCGACTCAGCAGTGGCTGGGTGAATGATGAGTTGGCCCGGGTGCTGGACTGCACACAAAGCCCAGCCGGCGGGCCAGCTGGGGAGTTTTGGTCCAGGTGACATTGTGAGCAAAGTCCGACGCCTCATCCAACTCATGAGTCGATGATCGTCCATGAGAAGGAGGAGTGGTGGTGTCGGCGGTAAGCGAAGGTCGAACAGCTGGCCAGGCTGCCGACCGACGGGGCTACGGGCGAGGCATTGCTGCTGCATTGCATGGGCTGCACTACGTAGTGCGTTCGGCCGAACACACTATGGGAACTTCACTTGCCCCCCTGCAGGAACTATACATCAGGAGGTGCAACTCCAGAGCCAACAATATCATGAGAGACCCCTTCCACCCCTGCAACGGACTGTTCCAGCTGCTGCGGTCAGGCAAACGCCTGAAAGAGTTTCTTCCCAGAGGCCATTCGGACTGTAAACGCCTATCTCACCAGGGACTAACTCTACTGAACGTTTTTCCTTCCATTATTTATTATGTAAAAGAATATGTGTGTTATGATTGTGTTTATAGTTTGTTTGGTTGTTTGGTTGTTTGTCTTTTGCACAAAAGTCCACGAGCATTGCCACTTTCATTTCACTGCACATCTCGTATGTGTATGTGAAATAAACTTGACTTGACTTGACTTGACTTGACGTCAGGACGGGACTTGACAGTCCCCTCAACCCGAGTAATAGCAGTCAAATACGGGACAGGGGCGGTCCCGTATGGGACGAACCTGTTTTGCCCAATATACAGGATGTCCTGTGTAATAAGGTTGGCAACACAAGGTGAGAGGTGAGGGGGTGGAAAAGATGGGGTGGGGAGGTTGAAAGAGGAGGGAAGGAGAGGAGGGAGGTGGGGGAGGGTAAGGTGGGGGGGTGAGACGGGAGTTGAGGGGTAAAGGTGGGGGAGAAGGGGAGGAGAGGGCAGTGGTGATGGGGGTGGGTTTCAGTGAGAGAGGGGAAGGGGAGTTGTGAGGAAGAGGGTGAGGAGTGGATATTCAAGGGAGAATGGATTTTGCAGTGTGGGAGTAGTGAGGGCAGATGAAGGGCATGGGTATTGAGGGAATTGGGTCAGGGGTGGTGAGGGAGGGGGTGATTAAAGGAGGGGGTGCAGAGCTTCAGGTTGGATGAGCTGAGGGAGAGGAAGGTGAAGGGAGCGAGTGAGTGAGGGAGGGGGGGAGATGGGGACGGGGAGTGAAGCAGGAGGGGGAGGAGAGGGAGGGGCAGGGGAGAGGGATGGGGAGATGGAAGGAGATGAGAAGGAGAGAGAGAGGGGGTGGGGGAGGAAGAGAGATGGTGGAGGGAGGGGGGAGGGAAGGGTAGGAGACGGGACGAAAGGAAGGGAGGCTGGTGGGGGTGATGGACGTTATGGGGGGTGGGCTACTAAGGGTGGGATAGTGGGGTGGTGGTGATGGTGAGGAGGGGGAAAGGGCAGCACTGTGCTTCAAAGCAGACACCTAGGGCTGTCTAGGAAGGCTGCAGATAACAACATGGACCATTGAACGAGACCATAAGACATCGGAGCAGAATTATGCCATTTGGCCCATCAAGTCTACTCTGACTTAGCCTCCACAGCCACCTGCATGAATTAATTAAAAAAATGATGGACACAAAATGTTGGAGTGACTCAGCAGGTGACTCTCGACCCGAAACGTCACCTATTCCTTTTCTCCAGAGATATTGCATAACCCGCTGAGTTACTCCAGCTTTTTGTGTCCATCTTCAGTGCATATCGGCATCTGCAGTTCCTTCTTACACAATGAATTCCACAGATTCACCACCTTCAGGCTAAAGAAATCCATCCTCATTTCCATTTTGAAGGTACATCCGTCTATTCTGAGGTTGTGCACTCTTCACTTACTGGAAACATCATTCCATGTCCACTCTATCTAGGGAAAGGGTGAGAGAGACCTAACATAGCAGCAACCAATCATTTAACTCGAGAAGTGACGGCTGGAGACAGTAATAGTGATGATTAAATTAGGTAACCAGCCTGGAGATGGCAGCAGTGATCCTTTAACCAGGTAACTAGTGAGGCGTGGGCTGGAGATAACAATATCACCATTGAACCTGTGTGATTGCGGATTGGGAAAGGAGACTAGAGATGGCAATTCTCATTGTTTAACCAGGAAACCGGGTGAAATGGGGCTCGAGGCAGCAATACTGACCATTAAACCAGTTAGACACAAAAAGCTGGTGTAACCATTCAGGCAGCATCTCAGGAGAAAAGGAATGGGTGACGTTTCGGGTTGAGACCCGTCTTCAGACTGAGAGTCAGGGGATACCTTTTTCCCTGACTCTCAGTCTGAAGAAGGTTTCCCGACCCGAAATGTCACCTATTCCTTTTTCTCCAGAGATGCTGTCTGACCCGCTGAGTTATTCTGGCTTTTTGTGTCTATCTTCGTTTTGAACCAGCATCTGCAGTTCCTTCCTACACACTCCAGTCCTCCAGTCTGATGATGGGTTGCGACCCAAATCGTCACCTATCTATGTTCTCCAGAGATGCTGCCTGACTTGCTGAATTACTTCAGTGATCTCAGTGGAGGACTTTGTGTCCTCAGTCCTCCAAGTTGGGAACTAGACCCAGGGCTAATAATCCTGTCAGAGTCACACAGCATAGAAACAGGCCCTTTGGCCCAACTCATCCATGCTGACCAAGATGCCCCATTAAGTGCCCCATTGCCTGCGTTTTTGGTCTATATCCATCTAAACCTTTTTTATACATGTCCAAATGTCTTTTGAATGCTGTAATAGTACTATCTCAACTAGTTCATCCATATGCCCACCACTCTGTGTGTGAAAACGTTGCCCTTCAAATTACAATCAAATCTTTCCCCTATCACCTTAAACCTATGCCTTTTGGTTCTTGATTCCCCTACCTTCGGAAAAAAAACTCTGTGCATTCATCCTAACTATCCCCCTCATGATTTTATACGCCTCTATAAGATCACCCCTCGGCCTCCTACGCTCTAAGGAGTAAAGCCCTAGCGTGCCCAACCTCTCCCTATAGCTCAGGCCCACAAGTCCTGGCAGCATCCTCGTAAATCTTCTCTGCACCCTTTCAATCTTAACAGCATCCTTCTTATAGCAGGGTGATCGAAACAGAACGCAATGCTCCAAGTGCGGCATCAGCAACATCCTGTAAAAGTCGTCTAGTAAATAGACACAAAAGAAGTAGCGGAACGAATAGTGGAGGAGTCGACAGTCATGGTTATTTTCTCCACCATTCTCTCTGCAACGTGTGGATGACCTTCAGGAGTGAGGCTTGTGGTGAAAGTTGTAAGAAAGGCACAAACAGCAAGACAATAAAACAAATTTGATTTTTTTGTAGAATGTATGGACAGAGTGAAAAACAGGAAAGCCACCTTGAGTCACAACAGTGCATGGAGAATTTTAGCTGTCCAAGAATAAAATAACATAAATTTATGGTGGTTATACTGAAAAAAAAGAGTCAAGAGTGTTTTATCGTCATATGTCCCAGATAGGACAATGACATTTTTGCTTGCTTGGCTTGGCTGTATGGAAGAATCTTTCTAACCATATAACAATTACAACACGGAAACAGGCCATCTCGGCCCTTCTAGTCCGTGTCCGTGTTTCTGAACCTGGATGTTACAGTTTTCGGGCTCCTGTACCTTCTACCCGATGGCAATGGTGCATTGAGTGTGTGGCCAGGGTGGCGTGGGTCTTTGATGATGTTGGCTGCCTTTTTGAGGTAGCGGGGCGGAGGGGGTGGGCAGTGTGAATAACTCGGAGGGGGTGATCGGAGGGGGGTGTGTGAATAACCCGGGGGGGGGGGGGGGGGAAGGGGACTGCGGGTGTGGCACTCGGCAGCTTGAGAGCCCATTGTGATTGGTGCACCGAGAGTGGCATCGTGACATCATCATTGGAAGCTCCTGGAAAAAAAGGCTGCCTGAGAAGCTGAGGTTACCGTTGGCAATGTCCCATTGTGATGTAATTTGTAAATGAGATCCAGTGTGATTGGACGTCTGAGAGTGGCATTGTGACATCATCATTGGAACCCGCTGGAAAAAGGCTGTGTGTGAGAAGCGGTTTTTGGCTTTTTTTTAAACTTTAATCATGAATAACTGGTGAAATATAGGATGAAATCTTGTGAACCTGATTAAGATGTGGAGGGGGAAAATGTCAGAATATATAACAATTTAAGAAAATGTGTCAGAATATATAACAATTTAAGAAAATGTGTCAGAATATATAATAATTTAGCGCGTAGCATTTTGAGAAGGATAAAAAACAAACACACATACACACAAGATGAGACTTTTATAGGTATAGAGATAGTTTAAACAAACTTCCCCTTGTTCCAACTAACTGTGGGGCTACGGCGGATTGTCGACATTAGCATTAAAGCAAGTAGCCAGGGGGGCACAACCACATTAACCTTAGACCAAAAGGACACAAAGTGGTGGAGTAACTCAGTAGGTCAAGCAGTGTCTCTACGTCCTGTAGATCTCTTCGATCGTGAGGATGGACCGGGCAGTGTCACACTTCCCTCTTCCCTGTAACATGACTGTTAATTCTACATTGACTCTCCCCTTCTCGTATAACCTGCCGGCTATTTTACACAGCGCCTACTCGTACTTGGATTCTGCCTTAATGCCTTTGACCATTTCCTGATTACCTCACGATCCTCAACTTCTAACCTTGCTGGACCTGAAAACATCACCTTGGTTTTGACTGCAATGCATCTAGTTAAGAAGAAAGTAAAATTAAATTTGTTTTGCTGCGCTGTCTCAAAATAATTCATACTGTCACCCTGGGCGATGTTAGATCTCATTCATAATGTCATTTGTAATTGTAGAATTATACTCAAATAATATTGCATATGGTCGTTTGTGTGTTTCCAATTTTTTTAGGATTATTGAGTACAATTATTTTTGGTTATTGTTTTAAGCATTTTACTGTAACGTATCTCAATTTTAATCTTATCCACATTATACAGATGACACAGTTGGCTGAGCTGTTTGCTATTTTTTGGGTTCAGCGCATGTGTCTTGTAAACTATAAATGGGAAAAAATAGATTAGACAGTCAGAACCTCATTTTCCCAGGGTGGAAAGTTTAAAGACTCGAGGGCATATGTTTAAGGTGAGAGGGATGAAGTTTTAAAGGAGAAATGTGGGGAAAGCTTTCTTTACAGAGAGTGTAGGGTGCCTGGAACTTGCAGCCAAGTGTTTAGTTTAGTTTTTTAGTTTGCATGCTGTCCAGCCAAAGAAAAGACTATACACAATTGCAATCAAGCTCCCTCACAGTGCATAGATAAAGGGTACAACAGTTAGTACAAGATAAAGTTTGACTAAAGATAGTCAAAGGTCTCTA
Source organism: Leucoraja erinaceus (assembly GCF_028641065.1). Classification (NCBI taxonomy): domain Eukaryota; kingdom Metazoa; phylum Chordata; class Chondrichthyes; order Rajiformes; family Rajidae; genus Leucoraja; species Leucoraja erinaceus. Next base: position 91,452,595 of record NC_073381.1, read on the forward strand.
ATGAGGCAGATGGGAGGTCAGGACCGCACTCCTACTGATGAGAGGACCGTCCAATTGCCTGATAACAGCTAGGTCAAAACTTCCTGAATCTGGAGGTGGAGGCAGTTACCATCATGGCATTTAAGGTTTTATAGATAGATACATGCATATGGAGGGAACGGAGAGATAGGGATTATGTGCAGACAGAGGAGATTAGTTTAATTTAGTATCATGTACCAAGATTAGTTTAACTTGGACATTGTGGGCCGAAGGGCCTGGTTCCGTGCTGTACTGTTCGTTGTTCAATGTGTTCATGCACTGATTTGATCTGGTGCCATCAATATTGAGGTTGATTTTTCTTTTGCACAAGAATTAGCGCAAAATTGAGTTAATCCCACCCATACTGAATTATTACTCCTTCCACGGCAAAATACATAGAGCAAGAGAACTACACAACACAGAAACAACGACTTTGGTTCATTTGTCTATGGCGTTCAAGGCGGCAAGGATCACGTGCACGCAGAGGAGATTAGTTTCACTTGGCACCATGTTCAGCATGAACATTGTGGGCTGAAGGGCCTGTTCCTGTACTGTTTTATGTTCTATGTAAATTTCCAATCAGTGGTATTTGGACTTTCCAGGGCAAAAATTTAAGCAGGTGAGATTCAGGGTAGGAGATAAAATATATTTAATTTATAAATTATAGTGTTAAGTATAAATTATATTTACAGGAGATGATGGATTGCTACATAGGGACATGCAATGGTAACGCAGAATTTTGGGTATCATGATATGTGTAATGGGTCACCTACGTAAAAACAGGTGAAAATATCTTTAATGGAATCCTCTTGGTTAGAACAGCTAACTACAATGGTGGTCGAAGCGACATTGCTCCTAATAATTTTACGCCAGCACAGTGGCGCAACTAGTAGAGCCACTGCCTCACAACGCCAGAGAACTGGATTTGATCCTGAACTCGGGTGCTGCCTGTGTGTGGAGTTTGCACGTTCTCCCTGTGACGGTGTGGGTTTCCTCCAGGTGCTCCATTTTCTTCCCATTGTAGGTTAATTGGCCCTTCGCAAATTGGTCCCTAGTGTGTAGGGAACGGATGAGCAAATGGGATAACGTAGAACTAGTGTGAGCGTGTGATCGCTGGTCGGCATGGATTCAGTGGGCCGAAGATGCATGCTATATCTCTAAATTAAATTATTAACCCTGCCTCCATTTTAAAAAAAAATGAAGGAGACATCTGTTGACTTTTTTTTGTTTTTTTACAGTTTTAACTGCATGGATTGGAAGCTGCTCCCCCCAGCAACGGATGAAATGATAGCCAGATCCATAATGCTGAGAGGTCGCTTCATGGGCGACCCATCTCATGAATACGAGAAGACCATGGCTAAGAAGGAGAATGAAGAGCAGGTCAATCAGGACACAGAAGTGAGATTTTGGATCAGAAGCAATTATATTTTTGGGATAAGTGCTATCTTATAAATGAATAAATAAAGATAATTATATTTGGGATAAGTGCTAGGGCTAGTGCTATAATTTATACTTAACACTATAATTTATAAATTATAAATTCAGGAGCAGAAAAAGACTGCACAAATACTGTGCAGTACTACTTGAAAAATCATATACTAAAGGGCATAGCTTTAAGGTGAAAGGGACAATGAAGGAGATGTGCGGGGACTGTAATGCTAGTTTACAGAAAGAGACGTAAAATGCAGTGGTAATTCAGCGGGTCAGGCAGCATCTCCAGAGAAAATGGATAGGTGACTTTAAACTTTAGAGATACAGCGCTGAAGCAGGCCCTTTATCCCACCGGGTCAATACCAACCCGTACTCTAGCACTGTCCTACATACTGGGGACAATTTACAAAGCCAATTAACCTACAAACCTGTACGTCGTTGGAGTGTGAGAGGAAACTGGAGCAACCGTAGGAAACTCACGCGGTCACAGGGAGAACGTGCAGACAGCACCCATAGTCAGGATCGAACTGGGGTCTCTGGTGCTGCAGGCAGCAGCTCTACTGTGCCACTGTGCCGCCCCTGTGACATTTCGGGTCGGGACCCTCCTTCAGACTGGGGCTTAGTATTATGTTTGGCACAGACATTGTGAGCCGAGGGGCCTGTTCTATGTTCCATTTTTTTGTGAGAGGGATCGCTCGTGCGAGAAATATCACCTTTTTAGATTGTATGAGCATAAAAGAAACCCCAAGAAGATCCAGGAAAGGTTTAAGTGCGTTAAATAAGGTTGAGGAGTTGTTGGAGAATATGATGCTGCGACAATAACCAGAGGCCTGGCTCTTTTGAAAACAAATAGTTGCATTGGGTATTAAATATTCCTGGATACCAGATGTACAGGAAATATAAGAAAGGAGGTAGGCTGGCTATAATAATTAAGGAGAATACTTCAATGCTGAGAGAGAATATCCTGTAACAATCAAGACAGAATGTGATTAAATCACTGCAAGCAGTGGGGTTTTTTTGTGACCGTCACTTGAATCCTCTAAAAAGTTGGTCATTATTTTGGTTTCTGGCAACGTGACACATTTTTTTAGTTTAGTTTAGTTTAGAGATACAGTGCGGAAACAGGCCCTTCGGCCCAGAGTCCACGCCGACCAAGGATCCCCGCACACTAACCCTATCCTCCACACACTAGGGACAATTTACATTTACACCAAGCCAATTAACCTTCAAACCTGTACGTCTTTGGAGTGTGGGAGGAAACCGAAGCTCCCGGGGAAAACCCAGGGTGGTCACAGGGAGAACGTACAAAATCTGTACAGACAGTACCCGTAGTCAGGATCAATCCCAGGCCTCTGGCACTGTAAGGCCGCAGCTCTATCGCTGCATCACTATGCTGCCCTAAGCTTATTTAGCACTGACTGGGAATATTCTCCAGGCTGTTCAGTAGTGAAATGGAAATGGAAGACAAATTTGCAGGAAAAGTAAGTAGCAGTGGTGAAAAACCATAAGAGTAGATTATTTTTTAGAGATACAGCATGGCAACAGGACCTTCGGCCCTCCGAGTCCACGCCAACCATCGATCACCCATTCACACTAGTTCTATGTTATCTCACTTTCTCACCAATGCCTTGTACAGATGCATCATGATGTCCCAACCTTTGCACTGAATATCCTTCCCAATGAAGGCAAGTGTGCCAGGCGCTGTCTCCAACTTCAGTCAATCTCTTCCCTGTCTTCTCACAATCAGGAGAACGATGGATTATAAACTGTCCCAGGACGCTAGAGCAGCGGATACAATTACGCCTTTGAAATGACATTTGGGCAGATACATGGATAGGATATGGGCCTAATGTGGGTAAATGGGACTAGCCCAGAATGCCAACCAGAAGGACAGGTTGGGCCAAAGGACCTGTTTCTATACTGTATAGCTCTATGATTCTACGGCACGAGACTTGGAGGAATGATATTGACAAATGATGAAGAAGAATGTGGTCGGTGATGAAGATCAGCACAAATCGGCAAAGACAGATTGGAGGGACGAGCTAAAATACAGCTAATGATTTCAAGCTGTTGAAAATATACCTATGTGTAGGAAGGAACTGTAGGTATTGGTTTAACACCGAATATAGACATGAAATGCTGGAGTAACTCAGCGGGACAGGCATCTCTCATTCTCTATGAGAGAAACATAGAAAATAGGTGCAGTAGGCCATTCGGCCCTTCGAGCCAGCTCCACCATTCAATATGATCATGGCGGATCATCCAAAATCAGTACCCCGTTCCTGCTTTCTCCCATATCACTTGATTCTGTTAGCTCTAAGAGCTCTAACTCTCTCTTGAAAACATCCAGTGAATTGGCCTCCACTGCCTTCTGTCGCAGAAAATTCCACAGATTCACAACTCTGGGTGAAAAAGGTTTTTCTGTTCACAGTCCTAAATGGCCTACCCCTTATTCTTAAACTGTAACCCCTGGTTCTGCACTCCCCCAACATTGGGAACATTTTTCCTGCATCTTGCCTGTCCAATCCCTTAAGAATGTTACATGTTTGTGTAAGATCGCCTCTATATCCTCTCTATTTCCTTCTAAATTCCAGTGAATAGGTGCGGAAGGATTCCGGAAGGGATTCCAGAAGGAATGGGAGACCCGTTTTCAGAATGAGGTGAAACTGGAGATATGGATGGGTTACAAAGAGAATAATGTGTGAGAACAACAGATCAAAAGCAGCCTCCATCTTTTTGTTTCAGATCAAGGTGAAGGAGGAAGAACGTTTAACAGCTACGATTGCACTCATAAACATGGAAACAGCAGTCATTCCCAGGGCCGCTTTCATCATGACACCTCAAAATGACGTCCATAGGAATAGGAGTTTCGAAGGTAATGATTCCTTTACTTTCAGGCTTCCCTTCAGGGGAATAAATAACAACTCCATAACTTGGTGCTCAGTCCTATGGGGAATATGAGGTGCTGTTCCTCCAATTTCCGGTGTTGCTCACTCTGGCAATGGAGGAGACCCAGGTCAGAGAGGTTGGATTGGGAATGGGAGGGGGAGTTGAAGTGCTGAGCCACCGGGAGTTCAGGTAGGTTATTGCGGACTGAGCGGAGGTGTTCGGCGAAACGATCGCCCAACCTCCGCTTGGTCTCCCCGATGTAAATCAGCTGACATCTGGAGCAGCGGATGCAGTAGATGAGGTTGGAGGAGATACAGGTGAACCTTTGTCGCACCTGGAACGACTGCTTGGGTCCTTGAATGGAGTCGAGGGGGAGGTGAAGGGACAGGTGTTGCATTTCTTGCGGTTGCAACGGAAAGTGCCCGGGGAGGGGGTGGTACAGGAGGGAAGGGAAGAATTGACAAGGGTGTTGCGGAGGGAGCGGTCTTTTCAGAAGGCAGACATAGGGGGAGATGGGAAGATGTGGCGAGTGGTGGGGTCACGTTAGAGGTGGCGGAAATGGCCGAGGATTATTTGTTGTATTTGCCGGCTGGTGGGGTGAAAGGTGAGGACTTTTAATTGGTTTGGTATAATTGTAAATTGTCCCTAGTGTGTGTAGGGTAGTGCAGGGATCGTTAGTCAGCACGGACTTGGTGGGCTGGAGGGCCTGTTTCTGTGCTGTATCGTTAAACTAAACTAAAGAATGAAACAGCAAAGCAACAGGCCCTTAGGCCCACAATGTCCATGCTGAACATGATGCCAAGTTACACTAATCCCTGCCTGCATGTGATCCGTATTCCTCCGTTCCCTGCTTATCCATGTGCCTATCGAAAAGCCTCTTAAACTCCATGATCATAATTGCCTCCACCACCACCCCTGGCAGTGCGTTCCACACACCTACCAATCACTGTGTAAAAAAAGAATTGCCTGCACATCTCCTTTAAACTTTGCCCCTCGCACCTAATAAGTCTGACGTTTCCTCACTGGGGAAAACTCCTATCAATGCCTTCCATAATTTTATATATCTTGTGGTTTTAATTATAATTTTATTATGAATTAATTTTATATACGTCTAGCAGGTGTCCCCTCAAATTCCGGCATTCCAGTGAAAACAATCCAAATCTGTCCAACCTCTCCTTATAGTTAATACCATCTAATGCTATCTAATCCCAGCAGCATTCCAGTAACCCTCGACTGCACCCTCTCCAAAGCTTCCACCATCTTCCTACCTTGGTGGCTTCCGTCTATAATGCCTCCGGTAACTAGATACGCGTTCTCTAGTAATTAGAGTTATACAGGATGCTCCAATTGTTGTTTAATTGGATCTCCTGCTGTCGTATTATCACGGCCTGGGATTTTGCCGTCCATTCACCTGCTTATAAGCCTACGAACGAACAAAATAAAACTTTGATTAGAGACACAAGATACTGTAGATGCTGGAATCCTGAGCAAAACACAAAGTGCTGGAGGTACTCAATTTGTCAGGCAGCATCCACAGAGGGAATGTAAGTCAACGTTTCGGGTCGGAACCTTCCTGCGGACTCAATTTCAAACTTCAGCGAAACTTTGATTCGATCACATTTGGAGTACTGTGCACCTTTCTGATGTCCCATTACAGAAATAATGTGGAGGCTTTAGAGAGGATGCAGAACAGTTCCACCAGAATGCTGACACAAAATGCTGGAGTAATTCAGCGGGCGAGGCAGCATCTATGGAGAGAAGGAATGGGTGACGTTTCGAGTCGAGACCCTTCCTCAGACAGATGGTCCCGACATTTTAGATAGACACATGGATTTGGAGAGAAATGGATCATGTGCAGGCAGAGGCCATGAGTTTAACTTGGCATCATGTTTGGCACAGACATTGTGGACTCAACATCCTGGTCCTGTGCTGTACTGTTAGATGTTCTATGCGTTCATTGCAGACTTATCACTGGTTTGATGAGGTGACTTCAAATATAGGGGTTGCCGTTTCTTTGGTACAAGTATTGACACAAAATATTCAGATAATTGCAGTCGTTATGAATTATTTATACATCCTGGGCACATCGATAGAGACAGAGAGCTATGCAGCACAGAAATAAGCCCTTCATCCCAACTTGGCCACATTGACCAAGATATCCTCCTGAGCAAGACCTATTTGCCCGTATATGGCCCATATCTCTCAAACCTTTCCTATCCATCTACATGTCCAAATATTTGGTTAAACGTTGTAATTGCAATAACCTCTATGTCTGACAACTTTATTCCACATACCTACCATGCTCTGTGTGCAAAATATTTGCCCCTCGGGTCCCTTTTAAATCTTTTCCCTCTCACCTTAAAATTATGTGTTCTAGTTTTAGTGTCCGATGCTCCTTGGAAAACACTCCAAGTTTGTTCATCTCTGGCAAACCTCATTTGCATCCTTTCGAAAGGTCCACAACCTCTTTTGTTCTCTCTCCAAAGCCCCCACATCCTTCATATAACGAGGCGACCAGAATTGCGTGCAAATAAGGCCCAAACAAAGTCGTATAAAGCTACATTATGACTTCCTGACACTTATAATCAATGCCCCTGGCACTGCATAATTGCAAGTTCTGTAACGTGATACCTATTTATCCAGTGCGCAAACAATATTGGTTTTAGCAATCTTTTTTTGATGGTTCTCTCTGATCTGCATTTGATCCCAGGTTTATCGGTGACTGAAGCCGGCAAGCTGAAGTCCTACCTTCACTTTACCAACCCTCATGTGTCGAAGACAAAGTCAATTCTGATGCAAGCCAACTTAGAAGAGTCCATTGATTTCCTCGATTGTCTCGAAGATGATGAGTTGAAAGGTAAGCCACAGGAACCAAGAGTCGTCAAGTCAAGAGCGTTTTATTGTCACATGTTCCAGTTGCAACTTGCCATTCCAGAGCTACGGTATTAACAGGATGAAACGATGGACATAGGCTATTGTAGACTAGCCTGGTTCTACTGAAGAAAGTACACTGTCGGGTTACATCACAGCTTGGTTTGGGAACAGCTCTCCCCAAGGCCGCAAGAAATTGCAGAGAGTTGTGGATGTAGCCCAGTCCTTCACACAGACCAGACTCCCCACCTACACTTCACGTTGCTCCAAGAAACCAGCTAACATAACCAAAGACTTGTCCCACCCCGGTCAATCCTTCTTCTCCTGGCTCCCATCGGGCTGAAGATACAGAAGCTTGAAAGTGCGCACCAGCAGACTCAGGAACAGCTTCTTTCCCTCTGTTATCAGGCCTCTGAATGGTCCTTCCATAAGCTAGGCTACTGTCCGATTCACCTCTACCTCATTGCGGACATTGGACTTTGTCCATGGAACTGATGCACTACAATGCTGAGAACTATATTCTACACTCTGTTACTTCCCCTTTGCTCTGCGTATTGTCTTGAGTTTGACTGGATTATATTTATATACTAGACTAAGTGGGACCCGTTGGGTCCCATGTTCACACGGGAGGGCTGGTCCCTCAACGCAATATTCCACCTCTCCACCAATTCCAATATTGGTGTCCAGTGGGGTGGAGGGGGGGGGCTTTCTAGAGCGCTGAAGGGACTGGTTTCCAGAGGGCTAGTATGGAAATTGTGGGCCGAATGGTTTCTTGGGCTGGCAACTCAGTCACTCAAGCCTGGCATTCAAGGGCACTTGAATTTGGTGGTCTTGCACCAGGGCCAGATTTAGTTGAAGAGAGGGCCTAAGCTATTTCACTTGTGAGCCCCCCCCACCCATCCCAATCTCCCACCCCCACGACTAGAGGACCATGACTACCCGACAGTGACAGTGTGATACTTTTAGATCCTACTATATGTTGTCATTAAACAGTTGGTTTTAAAATACATATTGGATTCACCGCAGAGCGGGCGATGCTTTACCTGGTTCGCTGTTTGAAGCTCTGGGGTGTTGGGCCTGCTGCTTCAACATCATGGAGCTGTGGTTTGCGGAGCTCCCAGCCTCAGACTGCGCTGATTTAAACATCGTGGAGCCTTGGGATCCCTTTGCCGAGGGCCGCCAGCATGAATCTCCGCTCTGCACGGCCTGTGGACTTCGGGTGGTGAGGGAGGGAAGGGAAGAATTTACCAGGGAGTTGCGGAGGGAGCTGTCTGGTGAGACCCTGGCAAGAGCCTCATCTATAGTAGGGGAGGGGAACCCCCGTTCTTTGAAGAAGGAGGACATTTCCGAGGCCCTGTTATGAAACACCTCATCCTGGGAGCAGATGCGGCGTAGACGGAGGAATTGGGAGTAGGGGATGGAGTCCTTACAGGAAGCAGGGTGGGAAGAAGAGCAGTCTAGATAGCCATGGGAGTCAGTGGGTTTATAGTGGATGTCGGTCAGAAGTCTATCACCTGCGATGGAGATAGTGAGGTCAAGAAATGGTAGGGAAGTGTCGGAAATGGTCCAGGTGTATTTGAGTGCCAGATGGAAGTTAGTGGTGAAGCGGATGAAGTCAGTCAGTTGTGTGTGGGTGCAGGAGGTGGCACCAAAGCAGTCATCGATGTAACAGAGGTAGAGGTCGGGGATGGGGCCCTGGTATGCCTCGAACAAGGATTGTTCGACGTACCCGACAAATAGGCAGGCATAGCTGGGGCCCATGTGCGTGCCCATAGCTACGCCTTGTATTTGGAGGAAATGGGAGGAGTCAAACGAGAAGTTATTGAGGGTAAGGACCAACTCCGCTAGACGGAGGAATGTATCAGTGGACGGGTATAGGTTGATTCTCCGGTCGAGGAAGAACCTGAGGGCTTTGAGACCATCCTGATGGGGGGTGGTGTAGAGTGATTGTGGTGAAGATGAGGGGATGGGGGCCTAGAGAATGGAATGCCCGGAGACGACGGAGAGTGTCTGATGTGTCTTGAACATATGTAGGGAGGGAATTAACCAGGATGGAGTCCAGATATGTGGAAATAAGTTCGGTTGGGGCACGAACAGGCAGAGACAATGGGTCTACCAGGACAGTCAGGTTTGTGGATTTTGGGGAGAAGGTAAAATCGGGCCGTGCGGGGCTGGGGAACAATGAGGTTGGAGGCTCAGGGGGGCAGGGGGCCGGAAGTGATGAAGTCAGTGATGGTGCTAGAGATAGTGGCCTAGGGGGGTATGAGGATCTGTAGTGTGGGTGGGGAAGAGCAGGGGTCACATAGTTTGAGGGAGATGGGGAAGACCCAGTGGACCAGCCACTGAGGTTTCCAGGGTTGGGAAGACTGGCACTAGTACCTAGTGCAGTCAAACCCAGGGGAGTGGGAGTTAGCAGCGTGGAGGCTTCAGGCCCAGTGCTGAGTCCAGGCTCCAGGTAAGGCGACGGCTGCGGGCTGCTGGAAGGCGGTGCAGTGGCGAGGGTCGGCGGACCCGATGGTAGGAATCCATGGGCAGTTGAGTCGGGGTCCGCGGGCAATGCGTGGGAGGTCCCGGTGGGCGGATGGTCTGTGGGGCGGCGCGGATCGGCCAGCCCAGTGAGGCGACGAGGTGAGTAGGGCGCAGTGCAGCGGCCATGTTCGGAGAGCCCCGGTTTGGCGGCCATGTTTGTTAGGTCTGATCCGGCGGCAATGTTGGATGGGCCTGGTGCGGCGGCATTGTTGGGTGGGCCCAGTGTGAAGTGGGTCGGCCAGGTGCGGCGGCGAGGTGGATAGGCCCCCAGTGCAGAATGGTGGATAGGCCCCCAGTGCGGATTGGAGGTGGATAGGCCACAGTGCAGATTGGTGGAGGATGGGCCCCCAGATGCAGCGGCGAGGTTCGGCGGGGGGGAAGGGTTAAACTACATACCTTTTGCTTTGTCCTGCACTTCCAATGATCCAAGGATCTGTGGAGCAAATTCCTCTCCACAACGAATATATACCTCACCTGCATTATTAATCCCGCCCACCAAAGCCTCCGGAATCACAAGCACAGTGCCACCGATGGTAGGGTTTGTAACAACTCCACTATCACAAAAGTTTAACATACCTTGGTGCAGCGAGCAGAGGCCCCCCTAGATCTCGAGGCCCTAAGCTTAAGCTTGTCTAGCTTATACGTAAATCCGGCCCTGCCTTGCACCCTGCTTGAAGTTGCATGAAACTGCACTTGAATTTGGTGGCCTTGCACCCTGCTTGAAATGGTATGAAACTGCACTTGAATTTGGTGGCCGTGCACCGTGCTTAAAGTGGTATGAAACTGCACTTGAATTTGGTGGCCGTGCACCCTGCTTAAAGTGGTATGAAACGGCACTTGCTTTTGGTGGCTTTGCACCCTGTGTGAAGTGGTAGGAAACTGCCCTTAAATTTGGTGTGATTGAGGAGAGAGAATCTCAACATTTTTTAAACACATAACGTTTTCATCGATGGGAAAAATCCTCTGCACCTGATGAACGGAGGGGGACTGAGTAAGATGGCCATAAATCACAGCCATAAGTGGTAGCGTTTTTTCTAAAATTAATATACAGTGCAAACAGGGTCAAGTTTAGACTATTAATTATTAACTTTTTCAAACCGACCACCACCACCACCACATTTGCTTAGCTTTTTCAAACCGACCACCACCACCACCACATTTGCTTAGCTTTTTCAAACCAACCACCACCACATTTGCTTTGCTTTTTCAAACCAACCAACCACCACCACATTTGATTTTTCAAACCACATTAAGGGCACTCACAGGTCAGTAAAACCACTCACAGTTTAGTAAACATAGAAACATAGAAATTAGGTCCAGGGGTAGGCCATTCGGCCCTTCGAGCCTGCACCGCCATTCAATATGATCATGGCTGATCATCCAACTCAGTATCCCTTACCTGCCTTCTCTCCATACCCTCTGATCCCCTTAGCCACAAGGGCTACATCTAACTCCCTCTTAAATATAGCCAATGAACTGGCCTCAACTACCCTCTGTGGCAGAGAGTTCCAGAGATTCACCACTCTCTGTGTGAAAAAAGTTTTTCTCATCTCGGTTTTAAAGGATTCCCCCTTATCCTTAAGCTGTGACCCCCTTGTCCTGGACTTCCCCAACATCGGGAACAATCTTCCTGCATCTAGCCTGTCCAAACCCTTAAGAATTTTGTAAGTTTCTATAAGATCCCCTCTCAATCTCCTAAAATTCTAGAGAGTATAAACCAAGTCTATCCAGTCTTTCTTCATAAGACAGTCCTGACATCCCAGGAATCAGTCTGGTGAACCGTCTCTGCACTCCCTCTATGGCAATAATGTCCTTCCTCAGATTTGGAGACCAAGACTGTACGCAATACTCCAGGTGTGGTCTCACCAAGACCCTGTACAACTGCAGTAGAACCTCCCTGCTTCTATACTCAAATCCTTTTGCTATGAAAGCTAACATACCATTCGCTTTCTTCACTGCCTGCTGCACCTGCATGCATACTTTCAATGACTGGTGTACCATGACACCCAGGTCTCGCTGCATCTCCCCTTTTCCTAATCGGCCACCATTTAGATAATAGTCTGCTTTCCTGTTTTTGCCACCAAAATGGATAACCTCACATTTATCCACATTATACTGCATCTGCCAAACATTTGCCCACTCACCCAGCCTATCCAAGTCACCTTGCAGTCTCCTAGCATCCTCCTCACAGCTAACACTGCCCCCCAGCTTAGTGTCATCCGCACACTTGGAGATATTGCCTTCAATTCCCTCGTCCAGATCATTAATATATATTGTAAATAGCTGGGGTCCCAGCACTGAGCCTTGCGGTACCCCACTAGTCACTGCCCGCCATTGTGAAAAGGACCTGTTTACTCCTACTCTTTGCTTCCTGTTTGCCAGCCAGTTCTCTATCCACATCAATACTGAACCCCCAATGCCGTGTGCTTTAAGTTTGTATACTAATCTCTTATGTGGGACCTTGTCGAAAGCCTTCTGGAAGTCTAGATACACCACATCCACTGGTTCCCCCCTATCCACGCTACTAGTTACATCCTCAAAAAATTCTATAAGATTCGTCAGACATGATTTACCTTTCGTAAATCCATGCTGACTTTGTCCAATGATTTCACCACTTTCCAAATGTGCTGCTATCCCATCATTAATAACTGACACTAGCAGTTTCCCCACTACCGATGTTAGACTAACTTGTCTGTAAATCCCCGTTTTCTCTCTCCCTCCCTTCTTAAAAAGTGGGGTTACATTTGCTACCCACCAATCCTCAGGAACTACTCCAGAATCTAAAGAGTTTTGAAAGATTATTACTAATGCATCCACTACTTCTGGAGCTTCTTCCTTAAGTACTCTGGGATGCAGCCTATCTGGCCCTGGGGATTTATCGGCCTTTAATCCATTCAATTTACCCAACACCACTTCCTGGCTAACCTGGATTTCACTCAATTCCTCTAACTGCTTTGACCCTCGGTCCCCTGCTATTTCCGGCAGATTCTTTATGTCTTCCTTAGTGAAGATGGAACCAAAGTAGTTATTCAATTGGTCCGCCATATCCTTGTTCCCCATGATCAACTCACCTGTTTCTGACTGCAAGGGACCTACATTTGTTTAACTAATCTCTTTCTTTTCACATATCTATAAAAACCTTTGCAGTCAGTTTTTATGTTCCCTGCCAGTTTTCTTTCATAATCTATTTTTCCTTTCCTAATTAAGTCCTTTGTCCTCCTCTGCTGGTCTCTGAATTTCTCCCAGTCCTCTGGTATGCTGCTTTTTCTGGCTAATTTGTACGCATCATCCTTCGTTTTGATACTATCCCTGATTTCCCTTGTTATCCACGGATGTACTACCTTCCCTGATTTATTCTTTTGCCAAACTGGGATGAACAATTGTAGTTCATCCATGCAGTCTTTAAATGTCTTCCATTACATATCCACCGTCAACCATTTTAGAATTAATTGCCAGTCAATCTTGGCCAATTCACGTCTCATACCCTCAAAGTTACCTTTCTTTAAGTTCAGAACCATTGTTTCTGAATTAACAATGTCACTCTCCATCCTAATGAAGAACTCAACCATATTATGGTCACTCTTGCCCAAGGGGCAAGTAGTAGACACGTGTTCAGTGTTATTCATAGCTCAGACTGAGAGTCGTTACCTCTCGCTCACCCATCTTGCAGAATTGAGGCAGTCCACACTTCCGGGTTTTATAGTCCCTCCCTCCTCCCACCGGAAGGGGCGTGGCCTTCGTGGTGTGATTGACAGGGGAGAGAATCTCAACATTTTTTAAACATTAATAAGTCTTTTATTTTTCATCGATGGGAAAAATCCTCTTGTCCTGCACAGCGTAGAGGGACTCTGAGTAAGATGGCCAGAAATCATTGCCGTAAGTGGTAGCGTCTTTTCTAAAAACAATATGTAATGCAAACAGGAAGTGGTCAAGATTTGAGTTTTTATTATATATGTAGAGAACTGTACAGACACAGTCTGGTGTTCAAAGTCAGCTTTAATCATCAGTCATTGTGGTGCAGTACAATACGTTGTTAGTTCATCTCTACCACTGGTGTAACTACGTAATATGGGAAGTGAATGTTAATATAAATTGTAAAGTAAGGTGGAGCTAAAGTTAGTACATTACTCTGATTGGTGCACATGCACTAACCAATCTACATCCTTCCCCGTAGAGAAAAGAAACATAGAAACATAGAAAATAGGTGCAGGAGGAGGCCATTCGTCCCTTCGAGCCATTCATTGTGATCATGGCTGATCATCCCCTATCAATAACCTGTGCCTGCCTTCTCCCCATATCCCTTGACTCCACTAGCCCCTAGAGCTCTATCTAACTCTCTCTTAAATCCATCCAGTGACTTGGCCTCCACTGCCCACTGTGGCAGGGAATTCCATAAATTCACAACTCTCTGGGGTGAAAACGTTTTTTCTCACCTCAGTCTTAAATGACCTCCCGTTATTCTAAGACTGTGGCCCCTGGTTCTGGGCTCACCCAACAAAAGAGTTGTTGAGCAGTTGTTAAAACACATGCGGTTAAACATATTCACCGTACCTGTCGGGCGGGCTGCTAACCCGACCCGAGCGCTTATGGACAAACCCTTCCCCCTCCGTGCCGGAAACGTTAGTAGGGCTGGGTGGTGCAGAACCGAAGAATGAGGGCGCAGCCGGGGAGCCTAGAGAGGAGCGGCGGGGCGAGCATGCAGGACTAGGGGAACTGGGGGATGAGGGAACCAAACGACGAGGGGACTACATGCTGGGGTCAGGGTGTCTGGGACGGACAACAGCAGCAGGTGTCTTGAAAACCAACGGCGGTGCGTAAGGACCGGGAGGAGCTGGTCGCGGTTCGTTCACGGGCAGAAGATGTTGACGGCTGCGTCGGTACATAACACCATCAACAAGGTAGGAACGGCGTTCCTTGGCTGGCCCCTCAATGAAACCCAGTTGGGTATGTCCAACTGCAGTCTGCAGGCGGACCACTGGACCTTGCAGTAACGGTTTAAGTGGTTTGCTCGACCTGTCATAGGAGCGCTTCTGGACATCGTGTTTCTCCTGAATGCGCTTGTCGACCGCAGCTGGTTTGAGCACCTGTGGCTTCAGCTGTTGCTGGGCGACAGGGAGGTGGGGCCGTGTCGTGCAAGACATCAGCCGCTGGGCGTGAGAGCCGAGAACACCATCCCTGGAAATGTTTCTCAGGTTTAACAGATCCAGGTAGACGTCGGAATTGGCAAGATGCGAACGTTCCATTAACTGTTTTGCACTCCTGACAGCACGCTCAGCGAGGCCGTTCGGCTGAGGGTATTCGGGGCGGCTGGTAACATGCTGAAAGTTCCAGCGTTTGGCAAAGTTTTTAAATGCCTGGCTGGTGAACTGTCTCCCGTTGTCAATTTGCAGTAGAGCTGATACGCCGTGTACAGATAAATTTCTCTGAAGCTTTTGTATAATCATCTCAGACGTAATGGTGGGCAGCAGATCAAGTTCAAACCAATTGGAATAGGAATCGACCAGAACTAGATAGTGTTTACCATGCCATTCAAAAATATACGCAGCGACGGATGTCCAAGGTAATTCTGGAGCGGGTTGTTGCAGGAGAGGCTGTTTCTGTTGGTGGGGTGCCAAGTTGTTGCAAGTGGAGCAGGATGCTGCTTTTTCACGTATGTATTTGGTCATTTCTGGCCTATAAAACATGCTTTGTGCCTGGGCAAGCGTAGCCTCAGTACCTGGGTGGCCGTTGTGGACATCTTTGTAGTATTTATCTTGCAGGGATGAGGGAATCACGACTTTGTGACCCTTGACAATGATCCCGTCTTGTATCACCAATTAATCGTGAACTAAGAAGAATGACTATATCTAGTGGTGTGAGGGATTGTTTTGTGTAATGGAGGAGAGCAGCTGTAGCGTTCTGTCAGCAGCTGTGTGTTCCGCAAGGCGAAGCGGGCGTGCCGTGGGAACGAAGTCGACTTTAAGCACAGCAAGCTCGTCGCACTCAAAAGGATGTTGTTCACAGGACGCCCGTGGCACTCGAGAGAGAGTGTCGGTGATGAGCATGTCTTTGCCCTTTTTGTAAACAATCTGGAAATCAAAACGCTGGAGCTGCATCATCATGCGCTGCAAACGTGCGGGCGCTGCGTGAATAGGCTTGTTCAGGATGGTGTTCAGTTTCAATTGTAATCGTTTTCCCAAAGATAAAGTCTAAACTTGGAAAATGCAAAAACGAGGGCTAGCAGCTCTTTTCAATTTGGGCATAGTGCTGCTCGGTTTCTGTCATGGTGCGAGAGGCGTACGATACATGTAGCACGGTGCCATCAGCTGATGTTTGCAGGCACGCTGCACCTAAACCGCTTGAGGTCGATACATGTAGCACAGTGCCATCAGCTGATGTTTGCAGGCAGGCTGCACCTAAACCGTATCGCGAGGCATCACGTATGATAGTGACTGGCAGCTTGAGGTCGATACATGTAGCACAGTGCCATCCTAAACCGTATCGCGAGGCATCACGTATGATAGTGACTGGCAGCTTGAGGTCGAAATACGTCAAGGTGGGGGCGCTGGCTAGCTGAAGTTTTAAAGAGGCGAACACTTGTTGGTATTGCTAGTACCAGTACCAGGCAGTGTCCTTATGAGTAATCTGTCTCAGTGGCGAGATAAGTTCGCTGATGTTGGGTATGAACTTGCCCAGATAGTTAACCATACCCAGGAAACGCTAGAGGCTGTGGGCATCTGTGGGAACAGGTAGTTCATTGATGGCTGCAGTCTTCTTATGGCCCGGCTTTAACCCTTCGTGTGTGAACACATGTCCGATGTAGGTAACCTCTGAGACACAAAACTTGCCCTTCATGGGGTTGAACTTTAGGTTGATCTCACGTGCCCTGTCCAGAATCATTTTTTAATTAGAATCGTGCTCCACTAAGTCATGGCCGTACACCTAAATGTCATCAATAATAATAGCACATGGGTAGCCTGGCCGAGTTAATTCCAAATGGCATTCTGAGGAACTTGAATCTGCCAAATGGTGTGGCAAATGTAGTGAGGTTTGAGGATGCGTCATCTAGAGGAATCTGCCAAAACAAGCTTTTGGCATCTAGTACAGGTGCACAACCTTTTATCCGAAAGCCTTGGGACCAGACACCTTTCGTAATTCAGAATTTGTCGGTCTTCGGAATGGAAATTTTTTTGCGTAGATTTTAATGGCTGGCTCAGTGGTAGAGTGCTCGGCTCATATCCGCAAGGTCGCGAGTTTGCGCCTTGATCCCGGCAGAAGAAGTTGGAGCGGGGCTGGGCTGGGCTGCAGCTGGCTGTGGGTCTCTGGGATCTCTGTGCTTGCGGTGGGCCTGGTGGTCGACGTCCACATTGGTCCTGACGTCTCCGGTGACTGCACTCACCTGCAGCCATCGCCGTCGTGAAGACAGTACAAAGCCCCCACGCCGGTGTGCAATGAGCGAGGATAGCTAGAGGGGAGGGAAGGGGTCCACAAGGGCACGGGAAGCAGTCGGGCACGCATGGGGGTGAAACAAGGGAGCAGAGTTCTGCTTGCCTCACACACTGAGAAAAAAAGTTCCCACGCAAGACTCACGATACACTGTGTATCGTGTCTACCGTGGGAACTTTTTAACTCAGCGGGCAGGTAGCAGCATATTGTCAATTATTAACCCTCCTTAGTCAATATACCCTCACCTCTTTTATGAATGGGGATTTAGTTCCCCTTTCTTCGAGGACCGACCGGAGGTTCCGCTGTCACCTCTGCGGGTCGCCCTCGGTGAACGTTTTCAAGGAACTTTCTTCAAGGACCGAAAAAATGTCGCTATTCGGAGGTTTTCGTGATTTGGATCGTCGGATAAAAGGTTGTGCACCTGTACTGAGAACGCTGTTGCATGACCGATTTGAGCTGCAATGTCTTTGATGGTTCTCATCGGGTAATGTGGGCGTTTAATAGCTGTGTTCAGGTCTCTTGGGTTAATGCACACACGGAGCTCGTCTTTATCTTTCTTTTTTGTAACAACCATGGTGGAGATCCAGTCTGTGGGTTCACTTATTTCAGCTCGGCTTGAATTCTGTCATGCATAGCATGCTTGAGGTGCATGGACTGCTGGGACAACAGTGGGGTTAATAGTGATCTTGTACGTCATTGGCAACTTACCCAGTTTGTCGTCGAACAAATCCTGATATAGGGACAGGAGTTGTTGTGTCGGTTCGTCAGATAGCCATAGCTTGTGGACAGCATGTCCGAAGGACACTAAACCCAGGTCGTGGCATGCATGGATTCCCAACAAAGTCTCAGAGTTCGATTTCACAATATAGAAAATTAGGTTTTTAGTGACATTGTCCACTACACACTTGTAATCATGCTTTTCCGAGAGAGTGCAGAACCTCCCCCCCGTAGGCATGCAAGGTAGAGGCATCCTTAGTCAAGGTCACATTATTTCTTATCTTGTTATAGACCTTCAGTTCACTCGCACTCCCGTGTCCACTAGCAATAACATAGAAACATAGAAACATAGAAATTAGGTGCAGGAGTAGGCCATTCGGCCCTTCGAGCCTGCACCGCCATTCAATATGATCATGGCTGATCATTCAACTCAGTATCCTGTACCTGCCTTCTCTCCATACCCCCTGATCCCCTTAGCACTAAAGGGCCACATCTAACTCCCTCTTAAATATAGCCAATGAACTGGCCTCAACGCAACCTCTGTGGCAGAGATTTTCCAGAGATTCACCACTCTCTGTGTGAAAAAAGCCCCTCTCTCCTCATCTCGGTTTAAAGGATTTCCCCCTTATCCTTAAGCTGTGACCCCTTAATGTTTTTCCCAAACATCCCCAATCTTCTGCATCTGCCTGTCCAACCCCTTAAGAATTTTGGAAGTTTCTATAAGATCCCCTCTCAATCTTCTAAATTCTAGAGCCTCAACCAAGTCTATCCAGTGGTGTTCTTCAATCAGACAGTCCTGAATGACCAGGAATCAAATGTCTCCACAACGGTGAGTACTGCATCCCTCTATGAAAATAATGTCCTTCCTCAGATTTGGAGAGACCAAAACTGCCTACACAATACTCCAGGGGTGTGGGTTCACCAAGACCCTGTACAACTGCAGTAGAACCTCCCTGACGTGTTATTGATGTGCAGGGTCCAAGAGCTTACCAGATGTGCGGAGGAGAGTGTGAACAGCAGAGCTATCTTACGAGGTAATTGGTTCGTTCTCGTGGGCAGCTTCGAACTGTTCATGGGAGTCAGAGAATGTTGGGTCTTGCTGCAGCAGGTGTAGATTAGACTTTGAATTTGCACTAGGGTTCCCACGAGAACGACTGCATGCGGCAAAATGATTCATCCCCCTTTCTTACAGTAATTGCATGATTTGCCGTTTGCTGGGCAAAACTGGCGACCTCTATTATGGAAATAGTTGCAGTTAGCGCACCTCTGCGGTGGCTCATTCACAAATCTTTTAGTGCCAGCTGACGCAGTGCGGTTACTGAAACCGGTCAGATTAACATCATGTTTCTGAGTGCCAAGCTGATCACTCAGTGGGGCTACAACCTCTGCCAGTGGCAGGCATGCACAGCCTGTTCAAGAGTCAGGGCAACATTTCGGAGTAGCTCTGTTTTGAGCTTCCGATTACACATGCCGTTAACAATTTTGTCGCGTATTAACTCATTAGTTAAGTCACCAAAGCGACATCTCGGGGCTTTACAAATTAATCATTCCACAGGTTCGTCAGGATGCTGTTGGCGTGCAAAGAACTTTGCTCTCTCCAGAATGCGGTTCGATGGCAGGTCACATAGCTCACGGAATTTACGTAGTAGCACGTTAGGGTTGCGCACCGTCTCAGCTGGGACCACCACCTGGCCGTTCCCGTCGAGTACAGCTGGCGCAAAGTCGAAGGTTTGTGCGCGAATCATAGCCTCGGGTCCAGCCAGGTTGAGCAGGAACGATGCCTTGACTTCATCAGGATCGTTGCGATGAACGATATTGATGTAGTGCTCGTAGTCAATTTCAAAGCGCCTCCATCGCTCGCTTATGTCTGCATCAAAGATGAGCTGGGTTGGCTTGCGGCATGAGTGAGCCATCGGAGTAAAAGATCAAGACTAATAAAATGAAAATAAAACCCGATAGACAGAAGCCATGGGTAGTTTCCAGCTAGTCTGACACCATGTAGAGAACTGTACAGACACAGTCTGGTGTTCAAAGTCAGCTTTAATCATCAGTCATGGTGGTGCTGTACAATAGGTTGTTAGTTCATCTCTACCACCGGTGTAACTACATAATATGGGGAGTGAGTGTTAATATAAAGTGCACAGTAAGGTGGGGCTAATGTTAGCACATTACTCTGATTGGTGCACATGCACTAACCAATCGACAATATAGATACCTTTATCTGATCTGATTGGACAGATTGCAAAACAAAGCTTTTCACTTCCTCGGTACATGTAACAATAATAAACCTAAAACTAAAGCCTTTCTCATAGATAAAGAGATTATAAAATTAATGCAGAAAGTTGTGCGGAAATAAAAGGCCAGCCATTAAATGGCAAAGCAAGCACAAGGGGCAGATGGCCTAATCCTGCTGCGACATCACATGTTCTTAGACGTGATGACGATTGAAAGAAACAGCATGGAAACAGGCCCTTTGGCCCACTTAGTCCGCACTGATCATCGATCACTTGTTCGCACTAGTTCTGTATTATCCCACTTTCTCATCCACTCCCTGCACAACAGGGCAATTTACAGAGGGCCAATTACCCTACAAACCCCTAAATCTTTGGGATGTGGGAGGAACCTCAGCAAGATGGTGACGGAGTGTGGTGATTCTTTATGCACTCTTCCCAGAATAGAATCCACTACAATCTGATACTATCACTCTTTTAAATCTCTTTTCGACCTGTAAGTATAACACCATTTCTCCTTTGCTCTACCTATTGGACTTGAGTATGACTAGGGTGTTTGTTTAGTTTAGTTTAGCTCAGAGATACAGCATGGAAACAGGTGTATTATCACCCGTACACACTGGTTCTAAGTTGTCCCACTTACTCATCCACTCCCTGCACACCAGGGGTAACTTACAGAGGCCAATTAACCTACAAACCCGCACTTCTTTGGAATGTGGGAGGAAACCGGAGCATCCGGAGGAAACCCAGGTGGTCAAGGGAGAATCTACAATCTCTACACACAGACAGCATCTGAGGTCAACAAATTGTATTAGAAGCACAGCTTAACTTTAGAATTGATCAAAGGAATGGATAGGTTAGCCAAAGCTTGTGCATGTTAGGGCATCACAGCACAAATGTTTGGCTAAGGTACGGTAAAAACAGCCTGTTTCCATTTCTCTTGGACAGTCTACACTCTATCACCCTATTTCCAAACGATCTCTGGTACTCGCTGTCCAAGGTCATCCTAGATGAAAACTTGGATTGTTTTCTCTGGAATGCCGGAGGTCAAGGGGAGTCCTGATGGAAATATGTGAAATTATGAGTGGCACAGATAGGGTACAGTCAGAACTGTATTCCCAGGATGGAAAGTCAAAGACTAAAGGGCATAGCATTGAGACGAGAGGGGCAAAGTTTAAATAGGATGTGTAGGGCAGACTTTTTTAAGCAAAGGGTGGTGGGTGCCTGAAACGCCCTGCCAGGGGTGGTGGTTGAGGCTGATACAATAGAATAATTTAATAGGCTTTTAAGATAGGCACAGTGGATATGACTTACGTGCAGGCGGAAGAGATTAATTTATCTTAACGTCATGTTAAGCACAGACATAGAGCCATAGAGTCATTCAGCATGGAAACAGGCCCTTCGGCCCAGCTTGTCCATACCGACCAAGATGTCCCATCTAAGCATGTCCATTAACTCGCATTCGGGCCATATCCCTCAAAACATATCCCTGTCCAAGATTTTTTTTAATGCTGCTATAGTACCTGCCTCAATTACCTCCTCTGACAGCTTGTTCCATAAACCTACCACCCTCTAATTGTAAAAGTTGCTCTTTAGGTTCTGAATCTTGCACCTATCATATTGCACCTATGTCCTCTGATTTGTTGATTCCCTTACACTGGATAAAAGGTTCTGTGCAATCACCCTATCTATTCCCCTCATGATTTTATACACCTGTATAAGATCACCGCTCAGCCTCCTGCGCTTTAAGAGTCCGAGCCTGTCTAAAATATCCCTGCAGCTCAGCCCCTCAGATGCTGGCAACATCCTCATAAAGGTTGTCTGTGCTCTTTCCAGCTTAATGGCATCCTTCCTTAAGCAGGGTGACCATAACTGAACACTGTCCTCAAAATGTGGCCTTGTGCAAATTGGGCCATTGTGGCCGAAGGGTCTGTTCCTGTGTTGTACTGTTCAATGCACCTAGCTGCGGTATTGGAGATGACCAAGCCTTGCCCCTCTCCTTTCCCTGCCCCAAGTAAACACAACATTCAGGAGATGATGTCAAAAAACTGCTGAGTAAAGTTTATGATATGGAATGTTTTATATTCTGGTCCAAAAAATATATCATTCTAGGAATGTCCTTTGGTTTCATGCTCAACAAACAAAACGTGCCCACTGCTAAAACTTTCACCTGGTTCTGAACGTAGTTTGGTTGAAGTCAGTATTGAAAAATTGTCAGCAAATTGAGTGCAGCAAATGGTATGAGGAGCAGTCATTCATTGTATCAGAAGGATGCTTGTGCTTACAGTTTGCCTGGGTTGTTCCTGCCTCTGCACAAGATTTCAAGTCAAGAGTGTTTTATTGTCATATGTCCCAGATAGAACAATGAAATTCTTACTTGCAGCAGCACAACAAAATCTGTAAACCCAGTACACTGTAAACAATATAACAAACAAAAGAAGTTCAGTGTGTGTACATATATACACACATACTCATACATACATATATATATATAAATACAGTGCCCTCCATAACATTTGGGACAAAGACCCTTCATTTATTTATTTGCCTCAGTACTCCACAATGTGAGATTTGTAATTTAAAAAAATGACATATGGTTAAAGTGCTCATTGTCAGATTGCAAAAGAAGGTGTTTTTTGTAGATCAATCACTATTGCTGATTGTGATCCATGTCTGGTTTTGTTATTGCCGACCCGATCCATGATCCATACCGGGTCTTCACCATGCCATCTGGTGGTATGCAGTAGCTAAGACTAAGTTTAATCTACAATACCCCCCCCCCCCCCCCCCCCCCCCCCCCCCCCCCCCCCTATTTCAGGGCACCATAATGTTTGGGACACAGCAATGTCATGTACATGAAAGTAGTCATGTTTAGTATTTTGTTGCATATCCTTTGCATGCAGTGACTGATTGAAGTCTGTGATTCATGGACATCACCAGTTGTCTTCTCTGGTGATGCTCTGCCAAGCCTGTATTGCAGCCATCATTGCAGCCATGCTTGTTTTGGGGACTAGTCCCCTTCAGTTTTCTCTTCAACATATAAAAGTCATGCTCAATTGGGTTCAGATCAGGTGATTGACTTGGCCACTCAAGAATTAACCTTTTTTTAGCTTTGAATAACTCCTTTGTTTGTTTAGCAGTATGTTTGGGATCATTGTCTTGCTGTAGAATGAACCGCCGGCCAATGAGTTTTGAGGCATTTGTTTGAACTTGAGCAGGTAGGATGTGTCTATACACTTAAGAATTCATTATGCCACTACCATCAGCAGTTGTATCATCAATGAAGATAAATGTCAGTTATGCCAGTACCTTCAGCAGCCATACATGCCCAGGCCATAACATCCCCACCACCGTGTTTCACAGATGAGGTGGTATGCTTTGGATCTTGGGCAGTTTCTTCTCTCCTCCATACTTTGCTCTTGCCATCACTGATATAAGTTAATCTTCACCTCATCTGTCCACAAGACCTTTTTTCCAGAACTGTGGTTGCTCTTTTAAGTAATTCTTGGCAAATCGTAACCTGGCCATCCTATTTTTGAGGCTAACCAGTGGTTTGCATCTTGCGGGGTAGCCTCTGTATATCTGTTCATGAAGTCTTCTGCGGACAGTGGTCATTGATAAATCCACACCTGACTCTTGAAGAGTGTTTCTGATCTGTCGGACAGGTGTTTGGGGATTTTTCTTTATTAAAGAGGGAATTCTTCTGACATCAGCCGTTGAGGTTTTCCTTAGTCTGCCAGTCCCTTTGCGATTAGTGAGCTCAGCAGCGCTCTCTTTCTTCTTAATGATGTTCCAAACAGTTGATTTTGGTAAGCCTAAGGTTTGGCTGATGTCTCTAACAGTTTTATTCTTGTTTCTCAGTCTTATAATGGCTTCTTTGACTTTCATTGGCATAAATTTGGTCCTCATGTTGATAAACAGAAATAAAAGTTTCCAAAGGTGACTGGAGGAAAGACTAGGTGCTGAGAGCTCTCTAATACCTGCATTAAGGAGGCATTTAAACACACCTGAGCAATTACAAACACCTGTGAAGCCATGTGTCCCAAACATTATGGTGCCCACCCACCCGCATGACAGACAATCGGGCGGGGGAGACGGTGACGAGGTCATCCCCCATGCCGGCCAGAGATCGCCAGATGGGATCGGGATCACCAGCAAGGAAAGGGCGTCACGATTCCCTGAGTCCCTGCGATCGATGGAGGAATCGCAGGTCTTCATAGACGGCCTCTTCCAGAGGAAGTAATGGACACCAAGTTTACCTTCCCATCGCGCTCCCTCGCCCGCGCGGCGATAATGACCTCCGCTGCCATGTTCTAGAACTTCAAGGAGCCCAGCGGAGCGCGCAGCACGACCTGAGCAGCAGTTTAAAGACGCTAAGTGACAAATTTAAAGAAGTAAAAGTTAAGAAGCCAAGAAGTACAGAAGACAGAACAGTGGTGACGTCACTCGCAGCGCGAGCAGAGGCAGGCAGTCAGATCCATTGTGATGTCATCAGCGAGACCATCTCATTTATTTTCTAAGTTATTTGAAATGTTTGAACATTTTCATAAATAACTCGAGAAATAATGCATGAATTTTTCTGATAAGGCAATTTTTGATTTAACGGGATAAATATCTACCGGAATATGTAAAATGTTTACCGTTAGCGCATCGGTTCTTTGAGTAGATGTGATCGCATACATACAAACAAATAAATACACACACACACACACACACACACACACACACACACACACACACACACACACACACACACACACACACACACACACACACACACACACACACACACATATCCACATCCAAGATCAGAGTTTTATAGTTATAAGGGTGTGTGTGTGTGTGTGTGTGTGTATGTGTGTGTGTGTGTGTGTGTGTGTGTGTGTGTATGTATATGTTTTGGCCACCTCGCTCAGAGCGTACATTATCTATATTACTAAAAGTCTGTTCTTGACCGGTTTTGGCCTTCTGTGCTGCGATTTCCGAGAGAACGCCGCCACCTACGGTCGTCATTTTTGGCCACCTCGCTCAGAGCCCCCCTCCGCCGCATGTGTGCCGAGGATTTTTCCTGTCGATGGAAAATGACAGAGATATTAATGTTTTTACAAAATTCCCCATTCTCTCTGCTGCCCCTGCTGGAGGGAGGGGGAGGGACTATAAAACCAGGAAGTGGTGTGCCTCAATCAGTCTCTGCAAGTGGTGTGCCTCAATCAGTGCTCTGAATGACACTGAACAAATGTCTCCACAGCTGTGAGTACCCATAATGTGGTTTGAAAATGAAAATATGGTTAGTTTGAGGAAAAAAGCACTGCCTGCAAATGTTGTTTGGGGGGGGGGGGGGTTTGGGTAAAAAGGCACCCCCTCTCTCTCTCTCTCTCTCTCTCTCTCTCCCCCTATCTCTCTCTCTCTCTCTCTCTCTCTCTCTCTCCGTGTCTCTCTCTCTCCCCCGTCTCTCTCCCCTCTCTCTCTCTCTCTCTCTCTCTCTCCCACCCCCTCTCTCTCCGTCTCTCCAACTCTCTCTCTCTCTCCCCCCCCTCCCCCCTCTCTCTCTCTCTCTCTCCCTCTCCCCCTCTCCTCTCCCCCCTCCTCCCTCTCCTCCCTCCCCCCTCTCCCTCTCCCCCCTCTCCCTCCTCTCCCCCTCCCCCACCCCCCTCCTCTCCCCCCTCCCTCTCCTCTCTCCTCCCCCTCCCCCCTCCTCCCCCTCCCCTCCGCCCCCTCCCTCTCCCTCTCTCTCCCCTCTCTCTCTCCCCCCTCCCTCCCCTCCCCCCCGTCCCTCCCCTCCACACACCCCTACCCCCTTCCCTCCACCTCTCCCCTCCCCTGCTCCCCACCCTCTCCCCCCCCTCCCCTCCCTCCCACCCCTCTCTCAGCACCCCCTCTCTCCTCCCCTCCCTCTCCCTCCCCCTCCCCCTCTCCCCTCTTCCCCCTCCCCCTCCCCCTCCCTCCCTCCTCCTCCCCCCTCCTCCTCCCCCCTCCCCTAACCCCCCCCCCTCCCCCTCCCCCTACCTCTTCCCTCCACCCTCCCCCTCCTGCTCCCCACCTCACCCCCCTCTCAGCACACCCCCCCCCCTCCTCTCCCCTCTCTCTCTCTCCTCCCCCACCTTTCCTCCTCCTCACCCACCCCCTCTCTCTCTCCTCCTCCACCCCCTACCCCTCTTTCCCCTCTCTCTGTGTCTCTCTCTGCCTCTGCCCCTTCTCTCTCTGCCCTCACTTGTAGGTGCATGGTTCCTTGAAGGTCTAGTCGCAGGTAGATAAGGTGGCCAAAATGGCTTTTGGCACATTGGCCTTCATCAGTGAGAGTATTGAGTATAGACGTTAGGAGGTCATGTTGAAATTGTATATGACGATGGGGTACAGTATTTACAGTATTGTGTTCCCGTCTGGGCAACATGTTATTGGAAAGATATTGTCAAGCTTGAAAGGGTTCATAGAAGATTTATGAGGATGTTGCTAGGACTAGAGGGTCTGAGCTATAAGGAGAGGTTGAGTAGGCTGGGTCTCGATTCCTTGGAGCGCAGGAGAATGAGGGAAGATATTATAAAGGTGTATAAAATCATGAGAGGAATAGATCGGATGGACGCAACTCGTCTTTTGCCCAGAGAAGATGAATCGAGGACCAGAGGACATAGGTTCAAGATGAAGAGGATACGATTTAATGGGAATCTGAGGGGTAACATTTTCACACAAAGGGTGGTGGGTGTATGGAACAAGCTGCCAGAGGAGGTAGTGAGGTTTGGACTATCCCAACGGTTTAGAAACAGTTAGACAGGTACATGGATAGGACAAGTTTGGAGGGATCTGGACCAAGCGCAGGCAGGTGGGACGTGTGTAGCTGAGACATGTTGGCTGGTGTGGGCAAGTTGAGCCAAAGGAACACTTTCCACACTGTATCATTCTATGACTATGACTCTCTCTCTCTATATATATAAATATACATATGTGTGTGTGTGTATATATATACACACACGCATATATACGTACACATTAAAAAAATGATAATAGTGCAATAATAACAATAACAGTCTATGTAATTCTCACCTTATTTGGAAGTTGTAGTGTTTAATAGCCTAATGGCAGTAGGGGAAGAAGATGTTTCTGAACCTACAGTTTTCAGGCTCCTGTACCTTCTTCCTGATGGCAGGGGTGAAATGAGAGCATGTCCAGGGTGGTGTGGGTCTCTGATGATGCTGGCTGGCTTTCTGAGGCTTTGACTGATAAATCACTTTGATGGTGGGGAGGTCAGAACCTGTGATGGACTGGGCAGTGTTCTGCTAACATTTTGCAAACTTTATAGCCCAAGCCGTTAGACCTTTACTTTTCCATGCTTTTCTGTCACCCATCCTATTGCCATTGTATGTTCTTGTATTTTGCCAGTGTCCTAATAGCTTAGCACAAAAAAAGTCTGACCTGCCTTCTCACCTCACCCCTTCAAACCACTTAAGTTTGTCCCCCTTTTCCATCGTTAGAATGACGACAGGAAATAATAATTTACTTTTCCCCCAATGCCCACCAAATGATTTCATGTGCTTTAAAGCTTTTGTGGTTGAAGAGATGAATAATTCAAATGTTATGCCTCACCCATTCCTCCTGCAGTAAATAACATCATTGTATGAAAGGTCAGAATTTGGCAACATAGATCAACCTGAAATTTGGAGCAGGCTCCTCTATTGAATATCATCATGGCAAACAAATCAGTCCCAGGCTTCATCCCATCTTCTGCCCTCAATTCCCCAATCCATCAAAACTGCAAAGTACTGGAGGAACTCCCCAGGTCCTGGCTGACCCGCTGAGTTCCTCCAGCACCATTTGTTTTGCTCAAGATTCCAACATCGCCATTTTCTTGTGTCTCCTCTCAAAAATCTATCCACCTGCACTTTAAATAGTTCCGTTGAGCATGCCTGTGGGGTAATGAATTGCAAAGACGAAAGTCCAAATCAGCTCAGGTTTAAATTTCCACCCATTATCTTATATGTACATCCCTCAAAGATGATATGATATGATATGATATGATATGCCATTTATTGTCACTATACATGTACAGTGAAACTGAAAGCTGCTCGTACTCAGTGCATACATACAATTTAGCACAAAAAACAAGAAACAGAAAAAACAAAAAACAGAAGGGAGATGGGGGGGGGGGGGGGGAATAGGTGCACAAATTCTGCGGCGCTACATACATATATACATATATACAGATGGAAGTCCGTGTTGGGCGGTGTAGTCAGTGCATGTGTGAATTTGAATTTATAGTAGATATAATTCTCGGAAAGCAACTATTCCTGAGTCTGTTTGTCCTGGATTTGATGCACCTATAGCGCCTTCCAGAGGGCAGCAGGTCGAACAGTCCAAACGCAGGATGGGAGCTGTCTTTGATGATATTCTTTGCCCTGCTAAGGCAGCGGGAGGTGTAGATGTCCATCAGGGAGGGGAGAGGGCAGCCAATGATCCTCTGCGTTCCACTGATGTGTTTTTATGACTGTTTGCAGATCAAGTTCCCTCCTAGGATAAATAAAGTTCTATCGTATCGTATCGTATCGTATTGAAACACCTCAACATCTACCCGTAATATCCCATTAAGATATCCTGTGGTGCAGCTGGTAGACTGTTGTGTTACAGCACCAGAGAGACGGGTTCAATCCCAACCTTGGGTGCTGTGCTTGTGTGGAGTTTGCACGTTCTCCCTGTGACCGCGTGGGTTGCCTCCAAGCGCTTCGGTTTCGCCCCACATGCTTGTAGATTAATTGGCCCTCTGTAAATTGCCTCTAGTGCGCAGAAAGTGGATGCGAAAGTAGGATAACATAGTACTAGTGTGAACGGGTGATCGTTGGTCGGTGTGGACGCATTGGGCCGAAGGGCCTGTTTCCACGCTGTGCCTTTCAATCACGTCTAAGAACATGTGACGTAGCAGCAGGTTTATGTCATCTGCCCCTTGTGCCTGCTTTGCTGGGAAATGGCTGATCTTATACTGCAGCACCACGTTCTTGCATTAATTTCATAATCCCTTGATTTAATTGAATACATTTGAAGAGAAAGGTTTTAGGTTTGAACAATGATTGGCGTGATCTCGGTGGACCAAAGGGCCCGTATCTTTCAACCAATTCAGTCGATCAAAGAACACCCCAGCTTCCGAATACCAAAGAATACAGGTCAAAACTTTTTTTTAGTCCCTTGTGATAGGACAACTGCCTCACCCGAGAATTAGCCAAGCAAATCTGTTCTGGAGGCACTCCAGTGCTTTCTTCAATAAAGGGACAGAACAATACACAGTACTCCAGGTGTGGCCTCGCCAACACCCTGTACCATTGCAGCAATGCCAGTCTATTTTTCATTGCCCACTCCCTCACAGTAAAGGTCATTGCGCCACTTGCCTTCCTAACTGCTTGCTGAGTGGCGGAATCTAACCCAGCAACACTGAAACTTCTGTGGTCTAGCTCAAGGCTTGCTATCAAAATTCATGCTGCCAGTGCTGTGGAAGAGTGGCCCAAAATAGTATTGCAAACTCTTAAAGAAACAAGGAACTGCAGGTGTTGGTTTACAAAAAAAAATTACACAAATGGCTAGAGATGTAATGCTGAGGCTCTATAAGGCACTACTGGTCAGGCTGCAATTGGAATAGTGTGAGCAGATTTGGGCCCCATATCTGAGGACGGATGTGCTGAACCTGGAGTGGATCCAGAGGAGGTTTACGAGAATGATTCCAGGAATGAGTGGGTTAGCTTATGATGAGTGTTTATGATGGCACGGGATCTCTACTCGCTGGAGTTTAGAAGGTTGAAGGGGGAACCTCATTGAAACTTACAGAATAATGAAAGGCATAG
The DNA here is from genome assembly GCF_028641065.1 of Leucoraja erinaceus. Classification (NCBI taxonomy): domain Eukaryota; kingdom Metazoa; phylum Chordata; class Chondrichthyes; order Rajiformes; family Rajidae; genus Leucoraja; species Leucoraja erinaceus. The sequence continues at coordinate 91,482,524 of NC_073381.1, forward strand.
ATAGAGTGGATGTGGAAAGGATATTTCCACTGGTGGGAGAGTCTAGGACCAGAGGTCATAGCATCAGAATTAAAGCCTCTTTCAGAAAGGAGGCGAGGAGGAACTTCTTCAGTCAGAGATAGTTAGTCTATGGAACTCATTGCCACAGAGGGCTGTGGAGGCCACGTCAGTAGATATTTTTAAGGCAGAGACAGACAAATTCTTGATTAGATTGGGTGTCAGGGGTTATGAGGAGAAGGCCGGAAAATGGGATTACGAGGCAGAGATCAGCCATGGTTGAATGGCAGAGAAGACTCGATCGGCCGAATGGCCTAATTCTACTCCTATTACTTGTGAACTTGTGAACCCAGTGGGTCAGGTGACATCTCTGGAGAATATGAATAGGGTCTCCACCCGTAACGTCATCGATCCATGTTCTCCAGAGATGTGCAGGCAGGAACTGCAGCTGGTGGTTTGCTCCAAAGAAAGACACAAAATGCTGGCGTAACTCAGCGGGACAGGCAGCATCTCTGGTGAGAAGGAATAGGTGATGTTACCTGGTTTTTCTGACCCACTGAGTTACTCCAGAACTTTGTGTCTTTGTTTTGAAGCCCAAAAATCACCTAGGAAAATGGATAATGCCCCAAAGGACAGCCGAGAAAACGTGAATGAGAGCAACCCCTTTATTGATTTTTTAAAAGTTGCAGACGCTGGTATTCTGAAATAAATGAAACACCAAACATCGGGAAAATCTCAGCAGCTGTAGGAAGAGAAATGGTGAATGTTTTAGGTCTGAGACCTTTCACCAGAACCAAGAAAGAGAAAAAATGTAGTTGTCAAGTCAAGTCAAGTTTATTTGTCACATACACATACGAGATGCGCAGTGAAATGAAAGTGGCAATGCTCGCGGACTTTTGTGCAAAAGACAAGCAACCAAACAAATTATAAACACAATCATAACACACATATTCTTTTACATAATAAATAATGGAAGGAAAAACGTTCAGTAGAGTTAGTCCCTGGTGAGATAGGCGTTTACAGTCCGAATGGTCTCTGGGAAGAAACTCCTTCTCAACCTCTCCGTTCTCACCGCATGGCAACGGAGGCGTTTGCCTGACCGTAGCAGCTGGAACAGTCCGTTGCAGGGGTGGAAGGGGTCTCCCATGATTTTATTTGCTCTGGAGTTGCACCTCCTGTTGTATAGTTCCTGCAGGGGGGCGAGTGAAGTTCCCATAGTGCGTTCGGCCGAATGCACTACTCTCTGCAGAGCCTTCTTGTCCTTGGCAGAGCAATTCCCAAACCAGATGGTAATATTTCCGGACAAGATGCTTTCCACCGCCACTGCGTAGAAGCGGAGCAGAGGCGGCTGGGGAGGGAGACACAAGGAACTGCGGGTGCTGGAATCTTGTGTCGAACACATTGTGCTGGAATAGCTCCAGCATCTGTGGTCGCTTATGTTACACTCTTATATTTAGCATGATTGTGCCTAATGTATAGTAAGATTGTCTCTGAACAGTATGCAGATTAAAAAATTCACCATACTTAGGTACACATGACAGTAAAGAGCCATTGAACCATTGAAACGTTGCCTATCCATTCCTTCCACAGGTACTGCCTGACCGGCTGAGTTCCTCCAGTACTTTGTGTGTTTTGCTCCATTCCTGCATTGCCAGTTCCTCGTGTCTCCACCTTGTTTTTCGATCTCTTCCCACAGATGCTGCCTGATCAGCTCTGCTCTTCCTGCAGTTCCTACTTGTATTCTCAGCATCAGTCATTTTTGATTTTGATTTCCATTTCTCTACCACCTTTGGTCTCTTTGACGGAAAGAATTGAATTTGCGATTCACAGAGTGATACAGCGTGGAAACAGGCCCCTTTCGGCCCAACTTGCCCACACCAGCCAACATGTCCCAGCTACACTAGTCCCACCTGCCTGCGTTTGGCCCATATCCCTCCAACTTGTCCTGTCTATTCCTCCCTGGCTTTTCTCCAGATACTTTCCATATGGTCCAGTAAGTAGAATTGAATCCAGAGCTCAGAGTGCAGCTTTATAATGAAAGTTGTTTGTCAAATCAAGGAAGTTCCTGTTGTGTTAGATTAAAGCAAGCATAGTAGATATAGATTACATTAACTCAATCAAGGAAATGAGACTGACTGGAAATAGATGTGATTAATGAGATACAAGATATAAAGCTAATCCCTAGAGCTTTCCAGGGACCGTTCTGTGTGTTCCTTGTCAAAATCTAGCACCTAATATTAATCATGGTGTTATTGTATCTCTATCATCTGACCACCCCTCCCCCCCCTGTTAGTCATACAGCATAGAAACAGGCCCTTGGGCCTACCGCATCTATGCCAGCCATCAAGCCCATTTATACTAATCTCATAATCTCATGTAGAAACAAGGAACTGCAGATGCTGGTTTACATAAAATGCCATAAAGTGTTGGGATAACTCAGCAGGTCAGGCAGCATCTCTGGAGAACATGAAAACGTGACATTTAAGGACAGGACTGATGAAGAGGCCCGGCCCGAAACGTCACCTATCTGTGTTCTCTAGCGATGCTGCCTGACCCACTGAGTTACTCCAGGACTTTCTGTGTTTTTATTCTAATCTTATGCTTGCATTAATTCTATTTCCTGCTGTAGCCCGCTCATTTAAATACCTGTACAGATACCGCCTAAATGTTTTTACCGTTCTTGCCTCCCCCATCTTCGCTGGAGGCTCATTCAAGATGACAACTAGTTTGTGTGAAAAATGTACCTCAGATTTGTACCTCCCATTTTCAAAATTTTGCCCTTAATTTCAGACACCCCTTTCAAGAGAAACAGACACCAGCCAGCATAGATTAACCATGGTCATGTTAAATGGTTGGGCAGGCTTAATAGGCTTGATGGTTCTCTTTTCTTGTGATTGTGTGCACCTTATCTGTGCTATTCATAATGTTATCCACCTTGAGCATGTCTCCTCTCAGCTCCCTTTGCCACAGAAGTAATAGAACATAGAACAGTACAGCACAGGAACAGGCCCTTCGGCCCATTTTTTTTATCCACCTTGAGCATGTCACCTCTGCCACAGAAGTAATAGAACATAGAACAGTACAGCACACGAACAGGCCCTTCGGCCCACAATGTCCGTGCCAAACATGATGCCGAGATAAACTAATCTCTGCCTCCATGTGATCCATATCCCTCCATTCCCAGCTTATCCCTCCAATCCCCACTTATTACTCCATTCCCCAGGTATCACTCAATTCCCCATAAGAAAGGGATCCACATCACTGGATAAAGGGATTCAAAGTAACATTAGCAAATTTGCAGATGACACAAAGCTGTATGGCAGTGTGAACTGTGAAGAGGATGCTATGAGAATGCAGGGTGACTTGGACAGTGGGCAGATGCATGGCAGATGAAGTTTAATGCGGATAAATGTGAGGTTATCCACTGGTAGCAAAAACAGGAAGGCCGATTACTATCTAAATGGTGTCAAGTTGGGAAAAGCGGGAGTACAATGGGATCTGGGGGTCCTTGAACATCAGTCTATGAAAGTAAGCATGCAGGTACAGCAGGCAGTGAAGAAAGCGAATGGCATGTTGGCCTTAATAACAAGAGGAATCGAATATAGGAGCAAAGAGGTCCTTCTGCAGTTGTACATAGCCCTAGCAAGACCACACCTGGAGTATTGTGTGCAGTTTTGGTCCCCTAATTTGAGGAAGGGCATTCTTGCTATTGAGGGAATGCAACGTAGGTTTACAAGGTTAATTCCCGGGATGGCGGGACTGTCATATGCTGAGAGAATGGAGCAGCTGGGCTTGTACATGCTTAGAGTTTAGAAGGATGAGAGGGTATCTCATTGAAACATATAAGATTGTTAAGGGCTTGGATACACTAGAGGCAGGAAACATGTTCACGATGTTGGGGGAGTCTAGAACCAGGGGCCACAGTTTAAGAATAAGGAGTAAGCCATTTAGAACGGAGTTGGGGAAACACTTTTTTTCAGAGAGTGGTGAGTGTGGAATTCTCTGCCTCAGAGGGCGCTGGAGGCAGGTTTTCTGGATGCTTTCAAGAGAGAGCTAGATAGGGCTCTTAAAAATAGCGGTCAAGGGATATGGGGAGAAGGCAGGAACGGGGGGTACTGTTTGGGGATGATCAGATTGAATGGTGGTGCTGGCTCGAAGGGCCAAATGGCCTACTCCTGCACCTATTGTCTATTGTCTATGTCCCACAATTCACAGTATACCTCCATTCCCTAAATATTCCTCCATTCCTTGCATATCTCCATTCCCTGGATATCCATGTGCCAATCTAAATGCCCCTGAAAACCAGTAGATGGAAAATGCTGGCAAGATTATGTTGGTGAGTCCCTTCAAGTTATTGTTAACAATAGCATAACGCTGTCTAGACATGCATATAGGATACAAAAAACAGAAAAGGGAAGAGGCTGGGAATGAAACAAAACATGATTTAAACTCCCATTCCTCTCTTCCATTCCTGGCTGACTTGCCCACTCTTCACCACCACCCTTCACTGTGTCTTCACCACACCCCAACCATTATACACACCAGACCACCATCTCCCTTGTAGATAACAACACACTCCCCACTGTCTCCTGCCTCACACCAGCTTGAAATGTTCATCCGAGTCCATTGCTAATGAATCTTAATTGGCAATAAAATGACCCACATACGGTTCGACACTGTTGAAGCATCTCCAACTTTCAAGGATAAGAAGTGAAGTATGTTATTATACATGAAAACCCAGCTGCTTTCCCCACCTCCTCTGTCGCTCCAAATATATTGTAAAGTATGGGCAATTGTAACATTCCTACAGATGGACGTACAGTACCTCAGCTTTGTCATTGTGTAGGAAGGAACTGCAGATGCTGTTTTGAACTGAACTGTTTCAAACACCATGCCTTCTATAAGTCTGAAGAAGGGCCTCGACCCGAAACGTCACCCATTCCTTCTCCCCAGAGTTGCTGCATGACCCGCTGAGTTACTCCAGAATTTTGTGTCCACCTTTGTACTGCTTTCATCAAGTTGAGTTGAGTTTCAATGAGTTTAGTTGAGTTTATTGTCACGTGTATCGAGGTACAGTGAAAAGCTTTTGTTGTGTGCTAACCAGTCAGCAAAAAGACAATGCATGATTAAAATGAAGCGGTCCACAGTTAACAGATACATGATAAAGGGAATAACGTGAATAACATTTAGTGTAAGATAAAGCCAGTAAAGTGCGATCAGGTCTGATGGATAGTAGTGCAGGATCGATCTCTAGTTGTGGTAGGATGGTTCAGTTGCCTGATATCAGCTGGGAAGAAACTGTCCCTGAAACTGCAGGTGTGCGTTTTCACACTTCTATACCTTTTGCCTGATGGGAGAGGGGAGAAGAGAGAGTGGCCAAGGATGCGACTTGTCCTTGGTTATGCTGCCGGCCTTGCCGAGTCTGTCTACAGGTTTGTCATTGTCATGTTTGCGTGATAACATTAAGCCATACACAAGTACAACAGGTAGACTATAGACCAGAGATAAAGGTGAAATAGGCCTTTCAGCCCACCGAGTACGCATTCACCCCATACACTAGCACCATCCTTCACACTCGGGATCATTTTCAATTTACCAAAGTTAAATAACCGACAAACCTGTAGGCCTCGGAGTGTGGAAGGAAACCGGAGCACCCGAAGAAAACCCACACAGGTCACAGGGAGAACGTAGAAACTCCATACAGACAACACTTGGTTCTCTGGCACTGTAAGGCAGCAACTCTACTGCTGCGCCACTGTGCCGTTAACAGAGCGAAGAGTAAAATAACAGGGAGCAGAATATAGTTTTGCAGCCTTATAATGTTATAGTATGTGTCTACCTCTACCGTCAGGCAGAAGATACAGAGGCTTGAAAGCACCTACCACCCTGACTCTGATTCTTCACCTCTGGTAGCACACAGTAGTATGTGTCTCCTTTCTAGTTAGTTTTAGTTTTAAAGATACAGTGCAGAAACAGGCCCCTTCGGCCTGTGACGACCAGCGATCCCCGCATATTAACACTATCCTACACACACTAAGGACAATTTACACATACACCAAGCCAATTAACCTACAAACCTGTACGTCTTTGGGGTGTGGGAGGAAACCAAAGATCTCGGAGAAAACCCACGCAGGTCACGGGGAGAACGTACAAACTCTGTACAGACAGCACCCGAAGTCGGGATCGAACCCGGGTCTCCGGTGATGCAAGCGCTGTAAGGCAACAACTCTACCGCTGTGCCACCGTGCCACCATCCAGTTTACTACTGGGTTTCAGCCCATATGCTGCTCAGCTAGTTGGGGAAAGGTGGCAAGATGGTTGTTATCTGGATCAGTTTCAGAACAGAAGCCTTGACAGCTGGAAGCACTTTGAATAATAATGACTCCCTTTGAACTTTTCTTCCTCCTTTGACCATGAACCTCTGAACTTTGCTTTTATTTAGAGAGTGTCAGACGAACTGGATCCTCGTGACCTCTCTGTATTTATTCTTAATTACCTCAGCCCTCTGTGTCAAGGTTTTGGTCACTTAATCTGGTTCTTCAACACATGGTAAGATCGATGTTGCATAATCTTCCACTTCACAATATTTTTATATTCATTCCTGGAAAGTATCTCATTAACCGGACCAGCATTTTATTGCCCTTCCCTAATTGTCCTGAAAATTGGGCTTCTCAGATTACTCCTCCTGGTTTGATGCAACAGTTGTGGGCTGATTTGCTTCATCGACATACAGCAGCACAGCAGTGGACCAGGCCCTTCGGCCCACAATGTCTGTGCTGAACATGATGCCAAGATGAACTAACCCCCTCTGCCTGCATGATCTATACCCCTCCAATCCACGCAAATCCACGTGCCAATCTAAAAGCCTCTTCAATTCTTTATTCTTTGGAGCGCAGAAGGTTAAGGGGGGACTTGATAGAGGTCTTTAAAATGATGAGAGGGATAGACAGAGTTTACGTGGATAAGCTTTTTCCATTGAGAGTAGGGAAGATTCAAACAAGAGGACATGATTTGAGAATTAAGGGACAAAAGTCTAGGGGTAACATGAGGGGGAACTTCTTTACTCAGAGAGTGGTAGCTGTGTGGAATGAGCTTCCAGTGGAAGTGGTGGAGGCAGGTTCGATTTTAGCATTTAAAAATAAATTGGATAGGTATATGGACGGGAAAGGAATGGAGGGTTATGGTCTGAGTGCAGGTAGATGGGACTAGGGGAGAATAAGTGTTCGGCACGGACTAGAAGGGCCAGGATGGGCTGTTTCCGTGCTGTAATTGTTATATGGTTATATGGTTATAAATGCCACTGTCATATCTGCCTCCAGCACGACCCCCCTGGCATCCTCTTTGTAAAACATTTTGTCCCGCTCAGCTCCTTGAAATGCATCCCCTCTCACTTTAAAGCTAACACCCACTTATCCTTGGGGAAAAGGTTCTGACTGTCCACCATGGAGGAGGAGCCATCTTGGGGAACGGCTGCTAACCAGCAAACGTCCGTTTAATTCACTTTTTTTTTGTAGTTCTAGTGAGTCCTGTGCTTTGTTTGTGGGAGAAATAGACTTTTTAATGTGGGGGGAAGGGGGTAACGAAGGGGGTAACTATATTTCTCGGTCCTTACCTGGTCGGTGAGGCAGCTTTTTCTCCGGGCTGCACCGTCGACCCGTCCTCGTGACCTACCAGCGGGCGTGGAGTGCCGTTTCCTGGCAGGGACCGCCCAGCACCTCGGCTTCGGTGGCGGCACAGCGCTGGAGTGCTATCGCGGAACGGAACGGGCGATGCCTTGCCTGGGTCGCCGCGCTGGATCGACGCGCTGGAGCTCTGGTGAGCTGTGACTGCCGAGTTCAACACCTCCGGGCTGCGGGTCTGCGGAGCGGAGTGGGCGGTGCCGACTTCAACATCGGAAGCCTGGGAGCTCCAAATTGGCGTGACCTTGTCGGCTTCAGAAGCCGCGGTGTCCGGTAAGGAAGCGGCCGTTCCAGGTGGTCCAGCCGCTGAGAGGACTCTCCCGACGCCGGGGTAACAGCACCCGCCGAGAACGGCCAGGAACATCGGGCGTCCGTAGAGGCAATAGCGGAGGCCTCAATAGGCCTGACTGGGAGAACTGGGGATGGGGACTGGACATTGTGCCTTCCCCCACAGTGGTAACCATTGTGGGGGGATGATTTTTGTGTATAAGTGATTATTTTAGTTTGTGTCCAAGATGGCTGTCGGAAGGGAGAGTGGACGCTGGCGCGGTTTAGCTGCCGCTGTTCTCTCTTCACATTGTATTTTTTAGTCTTTGGGTCGAATTCTGTCTTTAATACAAGATATACAAGATACATTTAATTGTCATTTGGACCCCTTGAGGTCCAAACGAAATGCCGTTTCTGCAGCCATACATTACAAACACATAGACCCAAGACACAACATAATTTACATAAACATCCATCACATCGCTGTGATGGAAGGCCAAATAAACGTATCTCTCCACTGCACTCTCCCCCCTCCCCGATGTCAGAGTCAAAGTCAAAGCCCCCGGCTGGCGATGGCGATTGTCCCGCGGCCATTAAAGCCACGCCGGGTGGTGCGAGGTCGCACACCGGGTCTTGCTGTTAGAGCCCCCGGTGTGCGCTCGCAGAGTCCCGCGGCCATTCCAAGCCGCGCGGGGCAGTGATGTAGGCCCCGCTCCAGGAGCTCTTCGACCCCGCAACTCGGGCGGGGGAAGTCGCCGTTGCGAGAGCCCTGAAAAGCGGTCTCCCTCCAGGGAGCCGCGGACTCCCGGTGCCGCCGTCCACAGACCTGCCGTTGGAGCCTCCGACTCTCCGGTAGCAGCAGCAGCAGCAGCAACAGCAACAGCAGCGCTCCTCCACCGCTCCACCAGCTCCGGACTCGGCCAGCCCCGCGACGGCGACGGTGAGTCGTAGCACCAGAGTCCCCGGCTTCTTCCTGTTGGAGGCCGCTCCTCGTTGCGGCCCCAACGGAAACCCGACGAGAAAAGGTCGGGTCTCCAGTGCAGGGAGAGATTTAAAAAGTTTTCCCCCCCCCTCCCACCCCACCCCCCACCCCCACCCCCCCCCCCCACACACACACACACACCCAACAAAAATAACAAAACTACATTAAAACACAGACAGAAAATAATAAAACGCGGACAGACTGCAGAGGCCGCTGCTGACCAGAGTCGCGCCGCCCACCGGAAAAACCTCTTAGATGTGTATTTGTGTATTGGTGATGTCTTTATTATTTATTTTACTCCGATTATATGTTTTTTACTCTTGTTAAATTCTGTAAGGTGGCCTTGAGACTTTTGAATGGCGCCCACAAATAAAATTTATTATTATTATTATTAGCATATGCTAATCATAATTTTATATACTTCTATCAGGTCTCCCCTTAACCTCTTTTGTGCCAGAGAAAACAATCCAAGCTTGATTAACTTCTCCTTAGAGCTAATACGCCCGAATCCAGGCATCATTCCCGATCCGAAACGTCACCCATTCTTTTTCTCCAGAGATGCTGCCTGACCTGCTGCGGCTATCACCTTGTGGCTATCATCATTGCGGAAACCTCCTCTGCACCCTCTCCAAAGCTTTCCTGTAATGGGGCGATCAGAACTGCACTTGGAAGCAGTTAAGAGTGCGTTTCTGTGGTGACAAGAAGAGGTTAATTGGACGATTGCAGTCAGATGGGAGACGGAAGGGTGGAGATAGCGACAGAGGCAGGAGGTGATAGAACAAAAGGCAGCCGATTCCAGAGTCTGAGGATGAGAAGATGCACGGTCCCTGTATGAACATGCGGGTTTCCCCCGGGTGCTCCAGTTTCCTCCCATTTCCCAAAGTCGCGCGGGTTTGTAGGCCTTGGTATATTCCTTCCTTTCCAGATAAGGAAGGGGGAGCAGAATTCCTTCTCAGAAGTTTAATAGTTTAATTTCTCAGCAGCGTTTCTCAACCTTTTTTCGCTTGCGGAACCCTTGAAACAATCTTCATGTCTCAGGGAACTCAAACATAAAAAATATATATCTTTATTAAACTCTTTCTTTCTCGTTCACAAGGCAAACATAATATATTTTTCTGATAACTAGTTTAAGCAAAAAATAACTTATGTTTTTCTCAAATTTATTGGCAATGCAAAAAAAAACTGAAATCAAACTGCTTGCTCAAAACTGAAGTGAATAAAGGCAGACAGAAGAACTAACCTGAATGGGTGATGTTTCGGGTCAAGACCCTTCTTCAGACTTCTTCAATGTAAATCAACATCTGCAGTTCCTTCCTACGCTCCTTAGTGTAGTTCAGTTTTGTTTGTTATTGCCACCTATAAAGATACAGTGAAAAGCCTTTTCTGCATGCCATTCAGTCAAACCGAAATTAATTGTAAATCTTTATTGTCATTTCCTGAGTATTCGCATACTCAGAGGAAACAAAAAAACGTTTCTCAACCAGTGTCCGTTCAGTTTTCGTTACAAAATAAATAGCAATTAAAATTAAAATACAGTCATGAACAATTTAACCCTCTAATAACATTCAATAACAGCCGTTCCGACCGGCAGCGGCACAACAGTGGCTCTGCTGCAGTGTGGGGGGTTTGTGCGCGATACTTGGCAGGGGGGAAAGTCCATTTAACAGTCTTATAGCCTGTGGGAAGAAGCTGAGGAGCATCCTGCTGGTTTTGCAGCTAATGCTCCTGTACCTCTTCCCAGATGGGAGGATGGTGAAAAAGTCATGTGATGGGTGGTAAGGGTCTTTGATGATGGAGATGGCTCTGTTGATGCATCTCTTCTTGTATATGTCTAGCAGGAAGGGGAGTGGAGCACCAATAATCCTGCTTGCGGTCTTCACTATCCTGTCCAGTTGGTGCCGTTCGTACGCCTTGCAGCTCCCGAACCAGGAAGTGATGCCGTATGTCAGTGTGCTCTCGACAGTCCCCCTGTAAAAAGTCCGTAGATGTGTGGTGGGGAGGCCTGCTTTCCGTAGTCTTCGGAGGGGGTGAAGTCGCTGCTGGGCTCTCTTGACCAGAGCTGTGGTGTTGGCCGTGGACGTCAGGTCACCAGACAGGTGTAGTCCCAAGAACTTCATGCTGCTGACCCTTTCCACATCAGCTCCGTCGATGTGCAGAGATGCATGGTGATGTTTCCCCGCCCTCCTGAAGTCAACCACCATCTCCTTAGTTTTTCCCACGTTAAGAATGAGGTTGTGGGATTTGCACCAACCTGTGAGCAGCTCCACCTCCATCCTGTACGTATGTAGAGTATAATAGATCCTCTAGTGCAACAGCATGCAGAGTCGCCATGTCCTGGCGCCATATTGCAATTTCCAAGAATAAAGGCGAATAAAGACTATTTTATAAATGGAGAGAGAATCCAGAAAACGGAGGTACAAAGGGACTTGGGAGTGACTCCCAAAAAGTTAATTTGCAAGTCGAATCGGTAGTAAGGAAGGCAAATTCAACACTCATTTATATCAAGAGGACTGGAAATACAAAAATAGGGATGTAATGTTGAGGCTCTATAAGGCGCTGGTCAGGCCGCATTTGGAGAACTGTGAGCAAATTTGGGCACCATATCTGAGGAAGGCTGTGCTGGCTCTGGAGTGGGTCCAGAGGAGGTTTACAAGAATGATTCCAGGAATGAAGGGGTTAACATATGATGAGCATTTTACAGCACTGGGCCTGTACTCACTGGAGTTCAGGTCGAGGGGGGACCTCATTGAAATTGCAGAATAATGAAAGGCACAGATAGAGTGGATGTGGAAAGGATGTTTCCACTGGTGGGAGAGTCTAGGATCAGAGGTCATAGCTTCAGAATTAAAGGGCGCTCTTTTAAAAAGGAAGTTAGGAGGAACTTCTTTAATAGTAAGATTAAACGAGAACTTACCAGTCATGCGTGTCATTCTTCAAAGCAGCGGTGTGAGATTACAGATAACTGTAATGACAAAACATAGTAAGATTAGAGAAGAGGTACCAGTTAAGTATATATGATCTGGGTGGGAGCGGAGTGCACGTAATCCCTCATCGTAACTCCTCATAAAATATAGATCAAACTTCAAACTGGTAAGTTCTCGTTTAATCTTACTATTTTACTTCGGAGTCACGTGAGTGACTACGTGAAGACTTCAAAGCTCTGTGATCTCATACCGTAGAAACGTCCATGCACACGTTTGCCTTGACTGTGGGAGGAATAGTGTTAACATAATTGCACATGATTCGTTATTGAAATCATAAAAGGTATTAACACAAATAAAACCCTATTTATGGGTTTTAATTAATTTACAGAGTTTAAAATTCTTTCTGAAAATGTTCCAGTCTCTCTCACTGGTTTGTTATAAAATAACTGGAAAGTTCTTTCCCCTGACCATCCTGCTGCTTCGAGGACTTGGTCCATGGGCACATCCAGTCGTACTGCCGCTGATGTAGCTGCGGCCCTGGTGGAATGAGATTTGAACACATTAGTATCCACCCCAGCCCGCGTCAGTACCTTTTTCAGCCATCTCGAGATCGTTTGGACCGTCACTTTTTTGTGAGGTTTCTTATGGCTGATCAGCAGTCCCTTCTCATTGCCTCTCAGGTTTTTAGTTTTCACCATGTATAGTGATAGATGTTTAACTATACAGAGGCGGTCATCTGCAGGGTATGACCTACATTGGATATTGAGGCCTGCTGATCCCTGTCTGTTCTGTTTTACTAGTTCGTAAATATGGAACGTAATATCGTCAGGTGAGGAGGTCATGTTGTCCAGTCTGTGCAGTGACTGAACCCTCTGTGCCATGACCAGTGCCATTACCATGACTGTTTTTTAAAACGTTAGTCTGTATGGGGACAGGGTAGATGCTGGTGACCAGTTCCTGAGTGCTTTCAGGACAATGCTTACATTCCATATATGGGAGTACCTGTTTTTTTTTGGGGGGTTTGTGTTAAATATTCCCCTCATGAGCTTGGTTACCAGAGGGTGAGTCCCTACCGTGTAACGCTCTGTCCCTTGCCATAGGTATGTCGACAGGGCACTTCTGGCGCTGTTGATGGCACTGTAGCTGAGCCCTTCACCATAGTGGAGGCCTGCCAGATATTCCAGAACAGATGGAATGTTGATATTTCTGTTGGTGGTTTGTTCTTATGGTAGTACGTTTCCCACTTTCTGATGCAGACCAGATATTGCTTCTTGGTTGACTCTCTTTGGGCCGCCGAGATGATGTTTGCTGTCCGGTCCGTGAGTCCCAGTTGTAGAAGCGGTGTTTTTAAAACTCTACAAATTAGCAGGTTCCAGCTTTATGGCTTGGATGGCTATCCCGTCACGGGATGTAGTAGTAGATCTGGTCTGTGTGGGATTGTAATACATGGTTCGAATACCATGTTTTGCACCACTGGGAATCATGATTGAGTAGGCCAATCGGGTACTACCAAATACCAGACGCAAAGTCTTGTTGTATTTTCCTTCATACCCGACTGATGAGGCAGGAAGGAAGGAATGCGTAAATAAACCATTTCCCCCAATGCAACAAAAATGCATCTGTTGCCGTTGCCCCAGGGTCTGGTTCCCATGAAACATAGTTAGATATCTTCTAAATGCGACAAGATCGATATCCGGTTTCCCGTATTTTGCTGTGATTTCAGCAAACACTGTTTTGTTTAACATCCATTCGGTGTTTTCATTAAATTTGCGTGACCTGGTGTCTGCCACTAAACTTAGTCTCCGTGGTAGGTAAGTGGCTGATATCCAAATATTTCTCTGGATGCACCATTGCCAAATTGAATTAGCGAGATTGTCACATGATATCGATTTGTTGCCGCCCATGTGGTTGATGTATGCTACCACAGTGGTATTGTCTATTTGTAATCTAACATGCTGGTGGTGTGTAAGTCCATGAACTGCACCCAACATTTCCAAGTAATTTATACCCAGTGTCAGTAAGAAGGATGCCTCCTGCACTGTCCATCTATCTCCACAGCTGGTGATGGTATTGGTGGCTCCCCACCCCAGTGCACTGGCATCCGTTTGTAGTACCATCGAAGGGTTACTGACAATGATAGGTTTGGAACAAAGCCAGATGTTATCGATCCACCATTTTAGCTCCGTTTTGGCTTTAATTGGTAGTCTCATAGGTCTGTTAAAGTGACCTGCATTGATTTTTTAGAGCTTGAATTTTAGCTCTCTTGTACGTTTTGCTAATGTAATCCAAATTGTGTGGCTGGGAAAGCAGCCACCATTTTACCAATTACTTTGGCTACCAACCTGATGGATGGATTTGTGATGTCAATGAGGTTGCTACAACCTCTATTATTTCTCTGGCCTTTCCCTTGGGTAGTGTCACCGTTGTGAACTGAATCAATGGTGAATCCCAAGTAGTCCATAGTAGTGGATGGTGTTAGTTTAGATTTAATTGGATGGATGATAAATCCCAGTTTTTCAAACAACTGTTTTTGTGGCTGTTACAGTTAGTATGGCCAATTCCAAAGTTATGCCCACATGAGTATGTCATCCAAATATGCCATAACCATTTGTTTGCGTTTGCGTAGAAACGCTAGGCCTGGTTTTAAAATTTTTGTGAATAGCCTGGGGGCTGATGTTAGCCCATTTGGCAGCGCTTTATATTGCCAAGGTTGTCCCATCCAGTTAAATTTTAAGTAACATCTGTGGTCACCTCGTATGGGTACTGAATAGTATGCATCTTTTAAATCGATGCTACCCATGAAGTACCCTTTGGAAATTAGTTGTTTAGCAGTAACAAAGGTTTCCATTTTGAAGTGAATATATTGTACAAATGTATTCAATTTGTCAGATCTATGATGATGCGACAACCACCATCTTTTTTGGTTTTAGTACATATATTGGACGAGAATTCTAATGGATCGTGTTGTGTTGTCTGAATTATACCTTTTATGTAAAGTCGCTCCAGTTCAACTTGTGCTTCTGTTTTTTCCCAATCAGAGAGCACAAATTCTCGGTTTGGTTTGTGTTGAACTGGAGAGCTGTTTTGGTGTACAAACTCTATGGCATATCCCTGGATACTGCTTAAGACCGAAGTATCGGATGTTAGCATGCTCCATGCATTTAAAAACCAATACAGCCTTCCCCCAACCTCCATGCTTCCCATATTATTTGGGGAACCAGACCCCCTACCTCCATTGTTACCAGTGGCAGGACTACTTCTTCCGGAGGTTCTTCCGTTGCTGTGTTGGTAGTTGGCTCTTCGGGTTGGTTGCTGGTGTTATTGGGGTTTCCCGCATCTTCCAGGAGAGTCGGCTTGGGCCATGGCCTAAAAGACTCATGTTTAGAGTGCCGAGCCCTCGAAATTTCACCAGTTCTGCCAGTGGGTGCGTAGGGGTGTTGTCGTAGGCTATGGTGGGTTTTAGCAGGGTGGTTTGATCCTTTAATTAACCCCAAAGTTCTGGCTTCTTCGTCCAGCTCCTTTACCTGCTTTGACAAGTTGCCTCCGAACAGGAGAATGGACGGTTTGGTGGCTCCAGACTTACACACCCCCGCGAATTTTGGATTTAGCGTTGGCTGTATGGCACTTTTTCTAACGCTATTTAATTCGTGCTGCATGAGGTGTTGCATGGCAGTGCCTGCGCGTCCTGTTGGTCTTGGGACATGGCCGTGGTGCCACCGTACGGGCAAAAAGCGGTTATTCCTGAAGTTAGTAACTTCAGGACTTTTTGAAGCTCCACATCCATGCTTCTGACCCCTGGCCCGATGTGCTTCCAGATGCAGCTGTTGACAATTGACACATTCAGGGAAATGCAGTTTCCTGGTGTTAAATGTCTGTGTTGTATCCAGCACAGCCTGTTCCTGTAGCTGGTTCAGTGACATGTAGTCAATGCTTGTTGCAAGCTTAGGCTCCAGGTTTGCCCCTGTTTGGTCTGGCTGCATGAAGCTTACCACCATATCCAGCAAATTTTCTTCACCCTGCACCCCATGCACGCCCTGGTGTTTTCTTCCGCGGCCCCCTCTTCCAAGTCAGCCCAGAACTGACTCGAGGTGCTCCCCTCTGATAAGGTGGGAGACATTGTGCAGCCCTTGAAAAGGTGCTGCTGTGGGTTTGATATAGTGCCCACAGTGGCCTGACTCCAAATCCCGGAGCCGGTCACGCTGGAGCAGATGCTCCAAACACCGTTCCATACGGGTCCAGCGCTCTCGGTCGCTGGCTTCCCGTGGTGTATCAGATTCGGACTCCTCCGAGTCCACGACTCTGTTTGTTTTGTGTTTTGCCTGCCGCCCGGCCGCGTTGATTTGACCGGAGCGGCGGCTACACAGGGCACAGCTGATCCCACTGCGGGTGATCTGGTGCCGACGGCTGCTTAGCTGGCTGTCCGCTGGTTCGCGGTCCTCCCTGACCAGCTTTGTTGCAGCCCTGCATTTTGCCTCTCTCCTGTAGTGGGCAAAAAGACGGCAGAGTAAGAAATCTTACCTGCAATAGCGGCTTTTCAAATTGCCGCCGCGGGGGAACGTCCTTCCAACGCGTCTGACGTTTCGCAATGCGTGTAGCGTAATGAAACGCATGCGTCCTAGCGGGCTTCTTCACGTAGTTACTCACGTGACTCCGAAGTAAAATCAGAGGGTAGTTAATCAGTGGAACACATTGCCACAGAGGGCTATGGAGACCAAGTTAGTGGATATTTTTTTGGCAGATAGACAAATTCTCGATTAGCATGGGTGTCAATGGTTATGGGGAGAAGGCAGGAAAATGGGATTAGGAGGCAGAGATCAGCCATGATTGAATGGTGGAACGGACTAGATGGGCCAGTGGCCTAATTCTACTCCTCTAACTTGTAAGCTTGTGAAGATCCTCTCTGAAAAGTCCGATCTTGGCACGGAGGCGTGAAATTCTTACATTTCTCACTTCTTCTCGGTGTCCTGGCTGCACTGGCTCCTCCCACCGCCGTGCTGAGCCGATGCCGCAGAATGGACTTGACCCACTCACTCGCCCGGCTGCGATAGGGCCTCCAGCGGCCGCCTCCAGCTGCCACCGCAAGCCAGCAGCCGCCCCTCTGCTTCCACGCGTCGAGGTCACCGTGTTGCCCGCTTCCCGAAATAACCACAGAACTTAAGGGGGCGCGGGAGGACCATTCACAGCCGCTGCAACGTCACCTCCCGCGTCATCAGAAAACATCCATAAGTTCCAAAACACAAAACACGGCAAGAATAGGAGTGAAGTCTGAAGATCAACAAAGCAAACTGCTTTCAACCAAGGGCCTGGGCTATAGGAAGAGGTCGTGCAGGCTAGCACTTTATTCCTTGGAGCGCAGGAGACTGAGGGGTGATCTAGTAGAGGTGTACAAGATAATAATGAGGGATATAGATCAAGAACGAGGACATAGGAATAGGGGGAAAGATTTAATAGGAATCTGACGGGCACCTTTTTTTCACAGAGGATGGTGAATATATAAGCTACCAGTGGCCGTAGTTGAGGTAGGTACAATAATAGCATGCAAAAGACATTTGAGCGGGTACATAGACAGAAAAGGTTTAGGAGGATATGGGTGAAATGTGCACAAATGTGACTAGCTTAGATTGGGCATTTGGGCAAAGAGCCTGTTTCCCTGCTGTATAACTCTATGACCTGAACTGTGTCAATCAAACCCTTTTATAGTTTTGTTGAGATGTGGGGAAACGATGGGAGCACACTTTAAAATCGCGAAGAGCTACATTTTAAACCTGAAGTTCTTCACAGAATTGAGTACCTGCCAAAGGAATAAACCTTCGGGAACTCTTAAGAAACAGTTTGCTGTCAAAATGGATTTCCAGAACATCTCCCCATTGATAAGCTATTATTTATAATAAGAATTCCCTTGTTTTAAAAAAGTTTCTGCTTTGCTGTCTAGCTGTTTGGATTGTGGAATAATGCAATAATCTTTCTGGGCAGAATTTGAAAGGCCGTGGAATTTGGTGACCGGCTCTTGGCAGCACACAGATTTTTTTTGTTAATTCTACAAGGGTTTGCTCTGAGCTGCTAAGCTCACAAACACTCCAGTAAAGTGCCTTGATTAATTTGGGGCTGAAATGCCAAGGGAAATGCAAGCCCAAATTTGAAAGACTTTGTGGAACTTTGATTGTTTTCAGCTCGAAAAGCAACTGTTGCCAAGCTGGGGAGGGTTACAGAAACTCCAGAACCAGGGGCCATAGTCTTAGAATAAAGGGGAGGTCATTTAAGACTGAGGTGAAAAAAAACGTTTTCACCCAGAGAGTTGTGAATTTGTGCAATTCCCTGCCACAGAGGGCAGTGGAGGCCAAGTCACTGGATGGATTTAAGGGAGAGTTAGATAGAGCTCTAGGGGCTAGTGGAGTCGAGGGATATGGGGAGAAGGCAGGCTTATTATTATTGATTGGGGACGGTCAGCCATGATCACAATGAATGGCGGTGCTGGCTTGAAGGGCCGAATAGCCTCCTTCTGCACCTATTTTCTATGTTTCTATAATTCAATCAATTCAAAAGTCAGGAAGTCATGATGCCACCTTATAGGACTTAGGTTAGGCTGCATTTGGAGTTTTTGGGTGCTGTTCTGATCACCCCATTACAGGAAGGATGTGGAGGCTTCAGAGAGGTCACCATGGAGATTTACCAGAAAGATGGATACAAGGAACTGCAGACGCTGGTTTACAAAAAAAAAAGATACAAAGTGCTGGGGTAGCTCAACGGGTCAGACAGCATCTCTGGAGAACATGGAATGCTGACATTTTGGGTTGAGACTGCTACCATGCAGTGCTTCAGACAATTGTGGACGCAGCCCAGACCATCACACAAACCGATCTCCCTTCCATTGACTCCATTTATATCTCACGCTGCCTCGGCAAGGCCAGCAGCATCATCATGGACAAGTCGCACCTTGGCCGCTCCCTCTTCTCCCCTCTCCCATCAGGCAAAAGGTATAGAAGTGTGAAAACGCACATCTCCAGATTCAGGGACAGTTTCTTCCCAGCTGTTATCAGGCAACTGAACCATCCTACCACAACTAGAGATTGATCGTACACTACTATCCATGAGACCTGCGGACTATCTTTGATTGCACTTTACTGGCTTTATCTTACACTAAATGTTATACACGTTATTCCCTTTATCAGTATCTGTACACTTGATTGTAATCATGTATTGTCTTTTTGCTGACTGGTTAGCACACAACAAAAACTTTTCACTGTACCTCGATACAAGTGACAATAAACTCAACTAAACTCATTCAAACTCAACTCAACTTGATGAAAGCAGTACAAAGGTGGACACAAAATTCCGGAGTAACTCAGCGGGACAGGGATTATCTCCGGAGAGAAGGAATGGGTGACGTTTCAAGTCGAGATCCTTCTTGATGAGAGCAGTGTTGATGGTGTTGAATGGAACATAAAACCGTACAGCACAGAAACAGGCCCCTTTCCCACAATGTCTGTGCTGAGCATGATGCCAAGACCAACCCTGATCTGCCTGCATATAATCCTCCATTCCCCACATATCCATATGTTTAGCTAAAAGCCTCTTAAATGCCACTATCGGATCTGCCTCCACCACCACCCTTGGCAGCACGTTCCAGGCACCTTCACCCACTCTGCGTAAACGAATTAGCCCCTACACATCTATTTTAAACTTTGCCCCTCGCACAAAGTTATGCCTCTTAGTCTTTGATATTTCCATCCTGGGATCCAGCTTCTGAGTGGCCATCCATTTGAACAATTCTGGACGCAGAACAGTTAAAAGAAGCTTGCATGCACCAGCGCGGAGCACCTGGTGCTGAGGATTGCCCGATGGTGTGGGACCATTAGTCAACGATCAGCCCGTAAATAAACACTTCACTCGGAGACGGTGAAAGGAGCAGGTGGTGAAGGGAGAAGGGGAAGTGGAGTGTGGCTCAACAGTGGCGATGCTGTTTCAAAGGCACTTTGATCTGCTGTGAACAGGTGGCTAAGGTAGAGAGTGTCCCCTCACCTTCCCTTGATTAAACACAAAACTCACCAAATGAAAGCGGGCAGCTTCTTTTGAGCTTTTAACTACATCAATAGTTATTAATTGCTTAGATTTTCACTACCTTTTAAGAAAAAAGCTTTAAAAGGTAATTTGACTGTGCTAGTAATTCAGCTGCAAGCACTCAAACAATGGAAGGGCCATTTCTGTTCCTATCAGGCTGTAGTTTGGGATCCAAGAGTACATAAGGTCATAAGTGATAGGAACAGAATCACGCCATTCGGCCCCCATCAAGCCATTCAATCGTGGCTGATCTATCTCTCCCCATTCTCCTGCCTTCTCCCCATAACCCCTGCATCCGTACTAATCAAGAATCTATCTATCTCTGCCTTAAAAATTGACGACCTCCGCAGCCTTCTGTTGCAATGAATTCTACAGATTCACCACCCTGTCTAAACGTTGGGGGCACCAGAGACTGCAGATGCTGGAATCGAGCACAGTACGAAGTGCTGGAAGAAATATCTGAGTACTGAGTACTATAATCAGTCTGAAGAAGGGTCCTGACCCGAAACATCACCTATCCATTTTTTATGCAGAGATGCTGCCTGACCTGCTGAGTTACTCCAGCACTTTTGTGATCTTTCGTGTATTAAACCAGCATCTGCAGTTCTTTGTTTCTAAATACCAGAGTGCTGCATGGATTAGAGGGTATCACCTGTAAAGAGAAGTTGGACAGACTTGGGATTGTTTTGTTTTGAATGCTTGATATTGAGGGAAGACCTGATATCTATCTATCTTCTATCTTCTATCAATACTATTACTAAAATTCTCATCTTGACCACTTCCGGTTTGCTTTTAGAAAAAACTTGCGCAAAAACGGTACCCTTTATCGCTAGGATTTTTTCGCCATATTACTCGCCGTTCTGCTCTCCTCCAAGCGCACCAATATTTGTTCCGATCGGTGGAAGATTACAAAAGTTATGAAGGTTTAAAAACTCGTGAGATCAGCAGATAGGTCTTCTTGCCTGTCAGTCACCATGAAGGTAACGCCCCTTCCGGCACCCACTGGAGAATAAAACCCCGGAGGCGGAGCTGAGTCCACAAGTGCTGATTGAGTCCGCAAGAGTGGAGTCGGGAAAGCCGCTGTGTGGTCGGGAGGTGCGGTATGGTGTTGGGTAAGCCGCTGTGTGGAGTCGGGAAAGTCGCTGTGTGGTGCCGCGGCCGGTGCCCGCTGAGTAAGGGGATCAGGGGGTATATGGAGTCCCTCAGCCATGATCCCCCCTGGCCTACTCCCCCCTCTATGTTTCAAGCCGCTGTGTGGTGCCCCCTGCCCTCACACCCCTCCCCCCCCACCACCCCCTACCCACACCCACCCCCCCCCACACCCCCCACACCACCCCCCATCCCCACACAATCCCTCTCCCACACCATGGTGGAATATTGCGTTGGGAAATGGGTTGCATTGGGGGACCAGCCCTCCCGTGTGAAGCTGGGACCCAATGGGTTCCACTTAGTCTAGTAAGTATATAAAATCATGGGAAGCATAGATAGGGTAGGGAGCCAGATCCTTTTGCGCAGGATGCCAATGTCAAAGACAAGAGGGCATAGTTTTAAGATGAGAAGGGGCAAATTTTAAAGGAGACTAGACCAATGCGGGGGGGGGGGGGGGGGGGGGAGAGGGCCGGTCCCCAAACGCATTATTCCACCACTCACCCACAAGTCCCAATACTCACCACTCCCTAGAGAGGAAGATGGGTTGTAGAGGGAGTGGTGGTAGAGAGGAGGGGTGGTAGAGAGGAGGGGTGGTAGAGAGGAAGGGGGGTAGAGAGGGAGGGAGAGGGGGGTAGAGAGGGAGAGGGAGGGGGTAGAGAGGGAGGTGGAAGGGTAGTGAGGGAGGGGAGAGAGGGAGTAGAGAGGGAGAGGGAGGGGAGTAGAGAGGGAGGGTAGAGGGAGGGAGTGGAGGATAGAGAGGGTGAGGGGCATGGAGGGAGGGGGGTAAAGACCCTACCCCATCTCCCTCCCCCTCATTTCCCTCATCTTCCTCCCCTCCCATTCCCTGCCCCAGGACCCACCCAGGTCGTAGAGCAATGCCAGAGCTTGGAACTGGGCCTGGTTCTCGTACTCGACCCATCCCTGGCGGTAGACCCAGGCTGGTCCTTGGTTCCAGCGGCAGCCTCCAGCCGTCAGCTCGGCCGCCGCCTAGGCTCCAGTGCAGGTTCTGACTTCACCGTCCCTGACCCTGGACCCAGGCTCGTCCTTGGTTCCATCAGCGACTTCTTTCTTGGCCCCGGTCACAGCCCCATTCCAAGCCCCGGGCTCGGCCCACCACTCCAGCTCAAGGCTCGGCTCCAGCCCAGGCCCAGTCACCGGGCACGGCCCGAGGCAGCAGCCTCCCCACCAGGCACTGGGCAGCCGGTAGCCGCCGCCACTACTCGTTCACTGCAAGCGCTGTAGTGCCCCTCCCTCCCGGAGTGTACCGTCCTGCCTTGCGAGTGCATTCTGACGTCACTCGGATTTATTTTTTCTCAAAATAAGTGCGTTTGGGCTGTTTTTTTTTTTTATTTTCAAGGATCAAAAAGTTCAGAAATATAGGGGGAAACGCGACAGAAAGATGTTTATCGCCTCCAGGGGCAAAATGTGAGTAGGATGTGTGAAAATGGAAAGGTTGTGGCCTAGCGTTTGGAAGAAAATAGGCATTAACCAGATTGTGCCCAGATGACACATACACATGTATACACACAAACAAGAGAAGAGTTTTAGTAATATAGATGTGCAGGATAAGTTTCTTTTCCACGGGTGCAGAGTGCTTGGAATGTGCTTGGAAGGTGGTGGTGGAGGCAGATATGATAGTGACGTTTAGGCTTTTAGATAGACACAAACCAACCTCCCTTCTATTGATTCCATTTATACCTCACGCTGCCTCGGCAAGGCCAGCAGCATAATCAAGGACGAGTCGCACCCTGGCCACTCCCTCTTCTCCCCACTCCCATCAGGCAAAAGGTAGTGTGAAAACACACACCTCCAGATTCAGGGACAGTTTCTTCCCAGCTGTTATCAGGGAACTGAATCATCCTACCACAAACAGAGAACAGTGCTGAACTATGATCCTCGAACTATTCTTGATCGGACTTTGCTGGCTTTACCTTGCACTAAACGTTATTCCCTTTCCATGTATCTATACACTGTAAATGGATCGATTGTAACCATGTATTGCCTTTCTGCTGACTGGATAGCACGCAACAAAAAGCTTTTTGCTGTAGCCCAGTACCCGTGACAATAAACTAAACGGAACTGAACTGAGGATATACAGGGAATGATTGAGAAGACATGAATTATGTGCAGGCAGATTAGAGATGGTCTTGGCATCAGGTCCGGCAAAGATATTGTGGGCCGAAGGGTCAGGCAGCATGTCCTGATGTGTCTCCAACATGCTTGAGGGTGCCGGTTCTTGATGTTGAAACAATTCTCCTCCACTCCAGATTCAAGTTCAAGTTCAAGTGAGCTTATTGCCATGTGCCCCTGATAGGACAATGAAATTCTTGCTTTGTTTCAGCACAACACAACATAGTAGGCATTTACTACAGAACAGATCAGTGTGTCCATATATCATCATATAAATATATACACACATGAATAAATAAACAGATGAAGTGCAAATAACAGATAATTGGCTATTAATGTTCAGAGTTTTGTCCGAGCCAAGTTTAATAGCCTGATGGCTGTGGGGGAGTAGCTATTCCGGAACTTGGTCGTTGCAGTCTTCAGGCTCCTGTACCTTCTACCTGAAGG
Organism: Leucoraja erinaceus; assembly: GCF_028641065.1. Taxonomy (NCBI): domain Eukaryota; kingdom Metazoa; phylum Chordata; class Chondrichthyes; order Rajiformes; family Rajidae; genus Leucoraja; species Leucoraja erinaceus. The sequence continues at coordinate 91,506,157 of NC_073381.1, forward strand.
TGGCTGGGAGATGAGTGAATGGCCAGGATGGTGCGGGTCTTTGATGATACTGCTAGCCTTTTTGAGGCAGCGACTGCGATAGATCCCCTAGTTTTCACTTAACCTCCCCAGGAGAACAATTTCGCATTTAAAATTGCAGCAAAGAGGATTTAAGACCGTTAGTATGCATTGCAAGTAAAGGCCTTGTAGCTGGAGATTTCAAGCTTAACACAGCAGACAGAAGACCTTCACTTGCTTTCATTGTTCTCACAAGATTAGCTTTAGAACAGAAGATGGAACAGAACAGCACAGGAATGGGCCATTCGCCACATAATATTTGCGCCAAACATGATCTGCAGTTAAACTGACATCTCCATGTACAGGAAAGAACTGCACTTGCTGGTTGAACTGGAAGGTAGGCACAAAATGCTGGAGTAACTCAGCGGGACAGGCAGCATCTCTGGAGAGAAGGAATGGGTGACGTTTCGAGTCAAGGCCCTTCTTCAACCTGTCCAGCATTTTGTGTCTACTCTCATCTGCCTGTACGCGATCCAAATCCCTCCATTCCCTGCACTTTTCCAATGTTGGTGATCATTTTCCAATGTTTTACAGATTCAGGATCAGTTCCTGTGGATTGGAGGGTAGCTAATGTTATCCCACTTTTTAAGAAAGGTGGGAGAGAGAAAACAGGGAATTATAGACCAGTTAGCCTGACATTGGTGGTGGAGAAAATGCTGGAGTCAATTATAAAAGATGAAATAGCGACACATTTGGATAGCAGTAACAGGATCGGCCCGAGTCAGCATGGATTTACGAAGGGGAAATCATGCTTGACTATTCTTCTGGAATTTTTTTAGGATGTAACTAGGAAAATGGACAAGGGAAAGCCAATGGATGTTGTCTACCTGGACTTTCAGAAAGCATTTGGTAAGGTCCCATATAGGAGATTAGTGGGCAAAATTATAGCACACGGTATTAGGGGTAGGGTACTGTCATGGATAGAAAATTGGTTGGCAAACAGGAAACAAAGAGTAGGGATTAAGGGGTCCCTTTCAGAATGGCAGGCAGTGACTAGTGGGGATCCAGCAAGGCTCGGTGCTGGGACCGCAGTTATTTACAATATACATCAATGATTTAGATGAAGGGATTAAAATCTGAACCTTAAGACGTTCCTGAGAAAACGTCCAGAGCTTTGTTTAATGTAGTTTAGCGATACAGCACGGAAACAGGCCCTTCAGCCCACGGTGTCCGCACCGACCAGTGATCCCCACACACTAACACAATGCTATAACACACTTGGGCCAATTAACCTACAAACATGCACATCTTTGGAGTGTGGGAGGAAACGAGCTCCTGGAGAAAACCCACGCGGGTTACAGGGAGAACGTATGAACTCCGTACACACAGCACTCGTAGTCCCCGGGTCTCTGGCGCTGTAAGGCAGCAACTCTACCGCTGCACCACCGTGCTGGCCTGTTTCTTGTTTTTTCGTTTGACAGGACTTTCTACATTCACCTCCCCATCACCAAATCTCATTGTATGTTCCTGCCCCCACCTTGTGCAGTGTCTATATTAAGAGATTACCCATGGAAATTGATCCGATGACCTTTGAACATGTAGTAAACACCAGCTGCGGCTCTCAGTTTGTTAACCCACTGGTAATTCCTTTCAGCGACGGTCTGGCCAATAAAGTTGTGCTTTTAGTTCAGCTCTAAATGTCAGGTTGTTCCAAAATGGGAGTGCTTTGCAGAACATTTTCCATATAAAAGGCTTACTATCAACGCGTCCATCTGCTAATGGCAATAATCCATTATGTTTTGAGAGTGGAATAAGGGATGTTGAGCTGATTAAATAAATCCACCACTGGAGCATCATTCTTCAATCGATGCTCTGTTTTACAGCAACACAATAAACAGCCTGTGTGTGCATGGCATTCTCAGGTGTAGCATCCCTCCCTCAGCAAAGTAAAACTCTTTCATACGTGGAGGTGCTCATTTTATGAGGGCAGTGTACATTTTAATTTCAGCCATACACTTTGAAAAGCGTATCTGTTTTGGAAGTTATTATTTCTGAACATCTCCTGCACAGGAGTGCACTTTTCATTCCAATTAAGTCTTATATTACCCAGGGATTTTATTAGATAAAGTGGCAGGTACAACTCTGACGGTTTTATGTCTTAAATTCTCCCTTGAAGCAAAACACAAATGGGATATTCATTTAATTAAGGTCCTTCGGCCAGCTGCGTTCCAAGGGATTCAAGGCCGGGTGAGCAAAATCACCAGCAGTGGCTGAAATTAAAATGTAAACCTGGCTTTTGAGTCGGGGGAGCGGATTACAGCTGCACCCCCCAGACCTAAAGAAGGCTGATTCTCCATATCAGGGCCCCTGGTAGAACATAGAACAGCACAGCACAAGCCCTTCGGCCCACAATGTCTGTGGTGAACATGATACCAAGATAAACTAATCTCCGCTGCCCGAGTCTGATCCATATCCATGTGCCTATCTCAAAGCCTCTTAAATGCCTTCAAGTCTGAAGAAGGGTCTTGACCCATTCCTTCGCTACAGAGATGCTGCCTGTCCTGCTATGTTACTCCAGCATTTTGTGCCTATCCTCTTATATGCCTATCGTATCTGCCTCCACCACCACCTGGCTGTGCACTCGTCATCCACCACACCACTCTCTGTGCAAGACTTGCTCCGCGCATCTCCTTTAAACTTTGCCTCTCTCACTTTAACACTTACGCCCTCTTGTCTGATATTTGCACCTTGGAGTGCCTCCCCTGTCAGTCACACGCATCAAGATCTCTGGTCTATCCAAATATATACCCTTGTCTTTCACCCTCCCTAGTCCGTTAGTAAAGAAGCAGGCTGGCGCGGTGGCACAGCGGTAGAGTTGCTGCCACACAGCGACAGAGACCTGGGTTCGATACTGACTACGGATGCTGTCTGTACAGAGTTTGTAATTCTACCCGTGACCTTGTGGGTTTTCTCCGGGTGCTCTGGTTTCCTCCCACACTCCAAAGACATGCAGGTTTGTAGGTTAATTGGCTTCGGTAAAATTTCAAATTGTCCATGGTGTTTAGGCTATTAAAGACTTAAGACTTGTTGCCTTCACAGTGTGGATGTTAAATTTGTGTTTATTGTGTGTTTTGCTATTTTATTATATGTATGACTGCAAGGCAACAAAATTTCGTTCAGACCGAAAGATTTGAATGACAATAAAGTTCCTAGATTCCTAGTGTTTAGGCTATTACTAGAATACGGGGCGATTGCTGGTCGACGCAGACTCAATGGGCCGAAGGGCCTGTTTCCGCGCTCTATCTCCAAACTAAACTAAACATGCGGCCACGTTAATTGTCTTACTGAAGCATGAGGTCTTATTGTGTGGTCAAAGTGGTGAATAAATGGTCCATCGCACCACAGTGTGCCTTTGAAAGAGCTTATGATTTATGTTTTTCCCTACTTTTTCTATTTGGTGGACTACTTTTCAAGTTCCCCATTGAAATATATGGCTGCCAGTGACCAGTGACGCAGCGTGTGTTTTGTGTTTACAGTGTTCTGGAGTCTGCAGTACGAGAAAGGCAACAAGCTGGTCATTCTCCGAAACGTCCTGTGGCCTGGCTACGCCTTCTTCCACGTGCCTGAAACCACTCAGTTCGGCCACATCTACATGGGGATGGGCGAGAAGAACATAGACTTCCCCTTCATGATATGACACCCCCAACCCCAACAAAAACACAGCGAGACTTGGCTTGGTCAATTCTTCATTGCTTTAATCAAATTACAGATGATATCCCCGTCCCCTGTAAAGTGTACACTTTAATAACAACAAACCCTCTGGGTCCGAATAAATGTTGTTTCAATCTGCTTGCTCGTGTCTGTTTCTCAATAAAAGTTCACGGCAAGCAGAGACGCAAGGGAGTGCAGATGCTGCGACGCTGAGCAGCAAGTGGCTTGGGTTAGTCAGCCTCCACATCAGTGCTTCATGAAACATGGCTTCTTCCCATAGACAACGTTGTTCTTCATTATTGGATCTCCCACGGGCATGCGTACCTTACACCACTTGAGGCCTTTCTTCCAAATGGGCTTCACTGATTCAATCGACCACCGAGTTAAATATCTGCAAAAAACATAAATATATATTTTAAATTGCCAAATTGTTACATTTTAAAAATTGTGTTGCTCATAATGATGCACAGGATATACACTGATGTGTGTAGCCTCTTGTGTTTAGTTTAGTTTAGAGATACAGCCCAGACCCAGGCACTTCGGACCACCGAGTCCGCACCGACCAGCGATCCCCGCACATTAACACTACCCTACACACATTAGGGACAATTTACACTTATACCAAGCCAATTAACCTACAAACCTGCACGTCTTGTGAGTGTGGGAGGAAACCGAAGATCTCTGAGAAAACCCACATGGTCACAGGGAGAACGTACAAACTCGCCAAAAAATTTCAACATGTTGAAAATCCAGCGGCGACCAGAAAGACGCTATGAAAAGACGCTATGACTCTTTGGGCGACTGAGGAGAATACTCAACACCATACAGGCGACACCCTGGCGACATGTGAAGCCTGTATGGTCGTGAGTAGTCGCCCAAAGATCCATACCTTGTTCTGGTCGTCGCTGGATTTTCAACATGTTGAAAATTTCTGGCGACCCGCAATGACCTATGACCGGTGCCGGCAGTCGCCGAAAGTAAGGGAGAGGAACTGGAAGCCCACCACGTCCACACCGACCATCAATCACCCATTCACACTAGTTCTATGTTATCCCACTTTGGCATCCACTTCCTGCACACTAAGGGCAATTTTACACAGGCCAATTAACCTGCAAACCCGCACGTCTTTGGGATGTGTGTTGAAACTGGAGCCCCTGGAGAACGTGCAAACTCCACACAGATGGCAGCGGAAGTCAGGATCGAACCCGGGCCTCTAGCGCTGCTGGGGTTGGTGGTGGAGTCAGATACAATTGTGGCGTTTAAAAGACTTTTGGATAGGCACATGGATAAGCAGGGGATGGAGGGGTATGGATCACGTACAGGCAGATTAGAGTTGGTCTTGGAATCAGTTTGGCGAAGACATTGTGGGCCAAAGGGCCTGTTCCTCTGCTGCACTGTTCTACGCTTTAAATCTAATCTGTGCAAAATCATGAGAGGAATATAATCTTTTTCCCAGAGTAAGTGAGTCGAGAACCAGAGGGCATGGGTTTAAGATGAGGGGGGAAAGATTTAATAGGAACCCAAAGAGTAACTTTTTTACCAAAGTGTGGTGGGCGTATGGAACGAGGTGGCGGAGGAGGTAGTAGAGGGAAGGACTGTTGCAACGTTTAAGAAGCATTTAGACAGGTACATGGATAGGGTAGGTTTAGAGGGATATGGGCGAAAAGCAGGTGGGTGCAACTAGTGTAGATGGGACATGTTGGGCCAAAGGGCCGTTTCCACGCTGTGTGGCTCTGGTGCTCATACGATACTTCAGAGGACGATGGGCCGAACGGCTTAATTCTGTTCCCGTGTCTTATGTCTCAGGAAAGCGATCAGGAACAAGATACTTGACGCAAATCTTCAACCGATGATAAGACTGCTGGAAGCTGGAATAACTCAGCAAGCAGTGCAGGCAGCCTCTCTGGCGAAAAGGAAACGGGGCCGGCTTCACTACCTTGCTTGTTACAATGGAGAAGAACAACCAGCAACTGAACTCTGATACTCCTGCCCAGATGACGACTTCAGGCAACGGGAGAGCAGCCGCTGGAGTTTTATTGAGTAACAAGTGATGCACGCCTGGATGTGCGATAAATCAGCCAGTCGGCAGCGGCTTGGTACACCATCGGTAAATGACAGATATTAATGACTGTTTTTCAAAATACCTTCCGTCTCACCATTAAACCGGTCATTAATAACCTCAGTGAAAATAGCTTCCTCTGCTTTTAAAAAGTGAATCAGCTTTCGCAGGTCATTACAGGAGCTTATAAAAGATATATGTAAAATAAGAATAACATGGGAGCAGCTGGTTATTTAGCTGGTCTTCAATAAAATACGTTTAATTCACTATAAAGCCCAACTTAACCTGTCCCCCGCAACTAACATAGAGGAATAACGGTCCGTTTATGTCGACTTTAAGCACAAACAAATTTCCTCGGTCACCTCACGATGCATTGTAAAGTTAAGATCTGCTTTTCCTGCACTTAGTCGCTGCCTTTTCAGCCTGTCAGAATCAATTTCTTTCTCAAGGTTAGAGATTTATACAGCCTCGAAACAGGCTCTTCAGCCCAACCTGCCCACGCCGACCAACATGCCCCATCTACACTAGGACCACCTGCCAACATTTGACCCACATCCCTCTAAACCTATCCTATCCATGTACCTGTCTAAATGTTTCTTAAACGTAGTGATATTACCTGCCTCAATGCCCTTTATGTAAAAAAAGTTGCCCCTCAGGTTCCTATAAAATCTTTCCCCCTTCAGGGAGCAGGGAGGTTCTACTGCAGTTGTACAGGGTCTTGGTGAGACCACACCTGGAGTATTGCGTACAGTTTTGGTCTCCTAATCTGAGGAAGGACATTCTTGCCATAGAGGGAGTACAGAGAAGATTCACCAGACTGATTCCTGGGATGTCAGGACTTTCATATGAGGAAAGACTGGATAGACTGGGCTTGTACTCGCTAGAATTTAGAAGATTGAGGGGGGATCTTATAGAAACTTACAAAATTCTTAAGGGGTTGGACAGGCTAGATGCAGGGAGATTGTTCCCAATGTTGGGGATGTCCAGAACAAGAGGTCACAGTTTAAGGATAAGGGGGAAATCTTTTAGGACCGAAATGAGGAAAACATTTTTCACAGAGAGAGTGGTGAATTTCTGGAATTCTCTGCCACATTAGTACTTGAGGCCAGTTCATTGGCTATATTTAAGAGGGAGTTAGATGTGGCCCTTGTGGCTAAAGGGATCAGGGGGTATGGAGAGAAGGCAGGTACAGGATACTGAGTTGGATGATCAGCCATGATCATATTGAATGGCGGTGCAGGCTAGAAGGGCCGAATGGCCTACTCCTGCAGCTATTTTCTATGTTTCTATGTTTCACCTTAAACTTATCTCCTCTGGTTCCCATTCCCCCTACCCTTGGACTATGCATTGATCCTATTGCAATGTATTTTGCCCTCTTGCCATGGAAGCCATGCATTCCATGGAATTGCTTGCTGTTCAATCTCTCAGCTCCACATAGCCACTGTGCTTCACAGTGGCACAGCTGGTAGAGCCACTGCCTCACAGCGTCAGAGACCCGGGGTTGATCCTATCCTCAGCCCCACATTATGGAGTTTACATGTTCTCCCGGTGACCATGTTGGTTTCCTCCGGTTGCTCCGGATTCCACGCAAGTCCAGAAGACGTGCAGGTTTGAAGATTAATTGGCTTAGTGTAAATTACCCCCGAGTATGTAGGTAGTGGATGCACGCAACAAAAGCTTTTCACTGTATCTCAGTACACATGACAATAAACTAAACTAAAACTCAACTTGATGAAAGCAATGCTGATGGTGTTGTATAGAACAGCACAGCACGGGAACAGGCTCTTTGGCCCACAATGGCCATGTTGAACATGATGCCAAGACCTATTTGGTGGCAAGAACAAGAAGGCAGATTATCATCTGAATGGGAGACACAAAATGCTGGAATAACTCAGCAGGCCAGGCATCATCTCTGGAGAGAAGGAATGGGCTTCGAGACCCTTCTTCAGACCTATCTGATTCAGATTATCTGAATGGTGTCAGATTAGGAAAAAGGGAGGCGCAACGAGACGTGGATGTCCTTGTACATCAGTCACTGAAAGTAAGCATGCAGGTACAGCAGGCAGTGAAGAAAGCTAATGGCATGTTGGCCTTCATAGCGAGATGATTTGAGTATAGGAGCAAGGAGGTTCTACTGCAGTTGTACATGGCCCTGGTGAGACCACACCTGGAGTATTGTGCACAATTTTGGTCTCCACATTTGAGGAAGGACAATCTTGCTATTGAGGGAGCAGCATAGATTAATTCCCGGGATGGCGGGACTGACATATGATGAAAGAATGGATCAAATGGGCTTATATTAACTGGCATTTGGAAGGTTGAGAGGATATCTTATAGAAACATATAACATTCTTAAGGGATTGGACAGGCTAGATGCAGGAAAATTGTTCCCGAGGTTGGGGGAGTCCAGAGCCAGGGGTCACAGTTTAAGAATAAGGGGTAGGCCATTTAGGACTAAGATAAGGAAAAACATCTTTCACCCAGAGGGTTGTGAATCCGTGGAATTATCTGCCACAGAAGGCAGTGGAGGCCAATTCACTGGATATTTTCAAGAGAGAGTTAGATTTAGCTCTTAGGGCTAATGGAATGAACGGATATGGGGGAAAATGCAGGAACGGGGTACTGATTTTGGACGATCAGCCAAGATCATATTGAATGGCTCGATGGGCCAAATGGCCTATTCCTGCACGTATTTTCTATGTGTCTAATACTTAAATGCCTGCAGATAATTCATATCCCTCTATTCCCTGCAGATCCATATGCTACGCAAAAGCCTCTTAAACGCCACTTTGGTATCTGCCTCCACCACCACCCCTGATAGTACATTCCAGGTACTTCCACCACCCTCTGTGTAAAAGAAGTAGCCCCTACACATCTCTTTTAAACTTTGCCCCTCTCACCTTAAAGCTAGGCCTCTAATACCCTTTTCCCACTGTACGAGTTCATTCAAGTGCTCTCCTGAGTTTTAAAAAAAAAATCAAACTCGTGGTAAGCACGGAGAATGAACGTAGCGGGTACGTCGGAGCTGGGGGACGTCTCTTAGCGGCTCGTAACGCTAACGGCAGGTACTCAGGAAACGCGGTAAGCTCGGGAAGACTCGTGAAGATTTTTCAACATGTTGAAAAATGTCCACGAGAGCCCCGAGTACTGACGAGCGGCCATTACCGTAAATCTCTGAGTTCGAATCAGGGCAAACTCGGGAGAACTCTTTGAATGAACTCGTACAGTGGGACAGGGCGTTTAGTCTTTGATATTTCCATCCTGGGATCTAGATTTACCAATCTATGTCTTAGAACACACAGAACAGGAAAACCCAAGAATACTTTGCCCACAATGTACGTGACCAATTTGATAAGACTATAACACAGAAAAGCAGAATTAGGCCATTCAGCCCATCGAGTCTACTTCACCATTCAACACTAGCTGATCTATGTTTCCCTCTCAACCCCATTCTCCTGCCTTCTCCCTGTAACTTTTCACAGCCTCGTTAAACTAATCTCCTCTACATTCATTACATTCACGTGATCCATATCCCTTCATCACCTGCACTTCCACATGCCTCTGTAAAAGTCTCTTAAACATCACTGTCATATGTGCCTCCACCACCACTCTTGGCAACTTACTCCAGGCACCCACTGCCCTCTGTGTAAAACACTTGCCCCCGCACATCTCTTTTTCAAATTTGCCCCTCACCTTAAAGCTATGCTGTCACGTCTATGACATTCCCACCCTGGAAAGGTTCTGACTGTCTACCGTCTTTGCCTCTCATAATTTTATACACATCTGTAAGGGGCTGTCCCACTTACTCGACTTTTTCGGCGACTGCCGGCACCTGTCATAGGTCGCCGAAAATTTTCAACATGTTGAAAATTCAGCGGCGACCAGAAAGACTCTTTGGAGACCTCTCACAACCCTACAGTCTGTACGGTCGTGAGGTCTCCTATGGTTGCAAGATGTCTCCCGCGACATGTCGCCAGGGGTCGCGTGTATGGTCGTGAGGTCTCCTATGGTTGTGAGATGTCTCCAAAGAGTCGTAGCGTCTTTCTGGTCTCCGCTGAATTTTCAACATGTTGAATATTTTCGGCAACCTATGACGGTTGCCAGCAGTCGCCGAAAAGGTCATGTAAGTGGGACAGGCCCTTATCAGGTCTCCCCTCAACCTCCGGCGTTCCAGAGCAAATAACCCAAGTTTGTCCAAACTCTCCCTGTAGCTAATACCCTCTAATCCCCAGGCAGCATCTGGGAAACTCCTTCTCTGCACCCTCTCCAAAGCCTCCACATCAGTCCTGTAAAGGGGCAACCTAAACTCCAGATGCAGCCTAACCGAGTCGTATGTTCTTAAGGTATTAGTGGGCCAAGTATTCTGCATGAGACTTACCAGATAATTCTGCCATTTGCATTACCCTCAGCATTCACCGTTCCAGGGAAAACAATCCAACTTTGTCCAACCTGCTCACCTAGGTAGCAGCAAATGTTGAAACAAAGAACTGCAGATGCTGGACCTCGAACCGAAACATCACCTATCCACGTTCTCAAGAGATGCTGCCTGACCTGCTGTTGCTCCAGCACTTAGTGCATCCTGCTCAACATTTTCAGTGCTTTTTACTTCAGCTTTCCAGCATCTGCAGCCTTTTTTTTATGTTTGATTTCCAGTGACCTCATCTGCTGGGTGACAAATGTTGGTCGCACACAATCCCGCAAATAATCCCAACAGGAATAGACTCTGTGCGTATGACTCGTCTAATTCAATGGCGTAAAACCTTTTAAATAGGAGTGTGAGCAAGTTGACATCCATATGAAATGTGCTTCACTGTAACAACCCCTATCCAGATACTTTCATTATCGAGGTGAAGACACAAGTGGGTTGTGTCACAAGACATAAAGTGGGTTATTAACAGCCCACTTTATGCTGAGACTACTAGCAAACAAATGATATTCTTATTAATATGCAGGGTCTGTGTGAGTGGGTGACAGCATAATTTGCTTAAAATATTTTTAAAACCTTTTCCAGTAATGCACCAATATTTTAATGTGGCTTTAAAACAACCAGCATCGTATGACATTTAATATACAATTTCCCAAACAAAATACTCGTTTGCAAAGTTTACATAAGTCCTCCCTTTTGTTTTTAAACCTCATTTCGTTCTTCTTGATCTGCTCTCCTATTTTATTTTTAGCTGCATGAATTGATGTTTAGTCTTTACTGAATAATCATTCAGCTATTCATCTGAGGTACGATTAACTTCCTTTCATAGAAAATCAGTTCCATATGTTTGCAATTATGCAACTGGGACAATATATTTCTCTGATGCTTGCATAAGTTGACATGATGGGTTTGCTTCTTTTTATGTTCCTCATCAAACTTGTGTCAAATATTACAGAGAAAAAATCAGTAGTTTACACTTCTAATCTTTATGGAACTGGAGGGAGTGGAAATTGGCAAGCTGAGTTTCAGATTTGCAGATAATATTTTGAGGCAGTGAATGGGCTTTGAAAGAAAATAGCTGGAATAAAGAGTGTTTTGGTTCTCAATCACCACCAGTGCCTCTACTTAATGCCTGCTTTGTATTTTCAGCAAGTCGTTTGATTGCCACAAAGAAAGACCATCATCTTCATCAGCTGCCGATTCATGCGAGGGAAGATAAAAGACTAAATGCAGTATTTCCACTGGTTTACACAGATACTCGTGGGTGTGTAGGGGGTATAGGGGACTGAGAATGCACCCTTGCTGGGCTGAGGTGTTGAGAGCTATTGTGGAGAAGGTGTTGTCACATATACAGAAGGAGATGAGGAGAAACATCTTTAGTCAGAGGCTGGCGACTCTGTGGAATTATTTGCCACAGAAGGCTGTGGAGGCCAAGTCAGTGGATATTTTTAAGGCAGAGATAGATAGATTCTTGATTAGTATGGGTGTCAGGTGATATGGGGAGAAGGCAGGAGAATGGGGTTAGGAGGGAGAGATAGATCAGCCATGATTGAATGGCGGAGTAGATTTGATGGTTGGAAGGGCCTAATTCTGCTCCTATCACTTATGACATGACCTAGCTTCACTGACTGTGGTCTGTGGGTCTGAAAGCCGTGTATCCAGTGGCAGAGGTGGGTTGCTGACTCCTAGGTCCAGGAGTGTGGAGATAAATTTGGATGGGATTATGCCGTTGAAGGCAGAGGTATAGTTGATAAATAGAGGAGTCTGACGTTGTTGCCTTGTCTTGGTGTTCCAGAGATGAGTTTGGGGCCGGGGAGATGTCGAGCTGACGCATTCAAAATGCAGTGGATCACGGCTGGGGAAGATAAAAGACTAAACTTGCAGTATTTCCACTGGTTTACACAGATACTCGTGGGTGTGTAGGGGGTATAGGGGACTGAGAATGCACCCTTGCTGGGCTGAGGTGTTGAGAGCTACCCTTGTGGAGAAGGTGTTGTCACATATACGGAAGGAGATGAGGAGAAACATCTTTAGTCAGAGGCTGGCGAATCTGTGGAATTATTTGCCACAGAAGGCTGTGGAGGCCAAGTCAGTGGATATTTTTAAGGCAGAGATAGATAGATTCTTGATTAGTACGGGTGTCAGGTGATATGCGGAGAAGGCAGGAGAATGGGGTTAGGAGGGAGAGATAGATCAGCCATGATTGAATGGCGGAGTAGACTTGATGGTTTGAAGGGCCTAATTCTGCTCCTATCACTTATGACATGACGTAGCTTCACTGACTGTGGTCTGTGGGTCTGAAAGCCGTGTATCCAGTGGCAGAGGTGGGTTGCTGACTCCTAGGTCCAGGAGTGTGGAGATAAATTTGGATGGGATTATGCCGTTGAAGGCAGAGGTATAGTTGATAAATAGAGGAGTCTGACATTGGTGCCTTGTCTTGGTGTTCCAGAGATGAGTTTGGGGCCGGGGAGATGTCGACTGTTGTGGACATGTTGCCGTGGTGGGCAAAATGCGGTGGATCACGGCTGGTTGGGAACCTGGAGTTAATGGATCGCCATTACCAGTCTCGTGAAACACTTCATGATGGTAGATGTTAGAGCCACTAGACAGTAATCATTAAGGCACTTAATACCTTACTACCATAGAAACATAGAAATTAGGTGCAGGAGTAGGCCATTCGGCCCTTCGAGCCTGCACCGCCATTCAATAGGATCATGGCTGATCATCCAACTTAGTATCCCGTACCTGCCTTCTCTCCATACCCTCTGATCCCTTTAGTCACAAGGGCCACATCTAACTCCCTCTTAAATATAGCCAATGAACTGGCCTCAACTACCTTCTGTGGCAGAGAATTCCAGAGATTCACCACTCTCTGTGTGAAAAATGTTTTTCTCATCTCAGTCCTAAAAGATTTCCCCCTTATCCTTAAACTGTGTTCTGGACTTCTGGAGAAACTGTACATCTCACGGATAACGGCGTGGACAAACCTCCATCTTTTCATGCAATCCCAGAGAGAAGCAACAAAGCCCTGGTGGTCTTACCCCTTTAACAAGAGCTGGAAGAGACTCAAAAGGCACAAAGTGCTGGAATAACTTGGCAGATCAGGTAGCATCTCTGGAAAACATGGATAGGTGACGTTTTGAATCAAGACCGTTCTTGAGACTGGGGCGACAGGTTGAGACCCTTCATCAGGCTCATCCATGTTCTCCAGAGATGCTACCTGCCCCGCGGAGTTACTCCAGCACTTTGTGTCCGTTTGTGTATTAACCAGCATCTGCAGTTCTGCCGGAAGAGCCTTAGAGCTGGTGAAGCCAACACTGAACTGAGACTCCCCCCGTCTCGATGGTTTCACAGAACAACAAACAAGCCGACAATTTTCCGTTTCTCACAATATTTTGAAAGCTCAAAACCCATTTAAACAAAATGAGTTAATAGTATGTTTAGTCGCAGTGTTAAATGTACTGGAAAACACTTTTAACAAATCATTTGCATCAGCAATCAGCCATCTTTCCAATTTGTTGAGCCGAGCGGTGCCAAGTCAGAGACACGAGGAACTGCAGACGCTGGATACTTGAGCAGAACACAAAGTGCTGGAGGAACTCAGCGGGTCAGGCAACGCCTGGGGCGAGGAATGGACAGGTGAAAGGTCCGAGACCCTTCTTCAGACTAATCCATCTGAAGAAGTTCTAAATCAGTCTGTGGGTAGGTCCCGACCCAAACTATAATCTGACCACTTCCTTCCATCTGTCCATTTCCAAATGAGATTAGCTTAGATGGGTCAACGTGGACATGTTGGGGTGAAGAGCCTGTTTCTGTGCTGTATGACTCGGCAACTGGTAGATTTACACAATGTGGAGTTTTTATTTTATTTAGCGAATGCAATGTCCTTTAGCCAAGCAGTTGCCTCTTGATTTGCTGTATGAAGGGTGACAAGTCCTCCTTTGAGTCTTTGTTGAGGGCATGCTTCAATGATGTGTTGCACTGTTTGGTGCTCTCCACAAGCACACCATGGGGTTGGACTGCTGCCCCATTTGTGAATGCTGGCCAAGCAGGGGCCATGTCCAGTCCTGAATCTATTCAGCGTCGTCCACTGCTTCCTTGGGAGATTGGTGCCAGGGACCGGTAGGGTGGGGTCTGACACCAGATGTTTATTTGGGACGTCCTTGGACTCCCGTTCCTTTTTCCAAGCTGATTGGATGGTGAAATGTGGAGTGAAAATCACACATCTTCATCAAGAGTCAGTTTGCCATCAGTAGGAATATTGGCCATGGGATCTGGAAAAGTCCTGCTTTACTGTCTCAACTGACCAATTTTTAGTTAAGTTTTAGTTTTGAGATACAGCGCGGAAACAGGCCCTTCGGCCCATCGGGTCCGCGCCGACCAGCGATCCCCGCACACTAACAATATCCTACACACACACACACACACTAGGGACAATTTACACATACACCAAGCCAATTAACCTACATACCTGTGCGTCATTGGAGTGTGGGAGGAAACCGAAGATCTCGGAACAAAAACCACACAATCACGGGAGAACGTACAAACTCCATACAGACAGCACCCGTGGTCGGGATTGAACCCGGGTCTCAGGCGCTGCAAGTGCTGTAAGGCAGTAACTCTACCGCTCACCACTGTGCCACCCAATTCATGGCCAATTCAGATTCAATTTAATTGTCATTGTCAGTGTACAGTACAGAGACAACGAAATGCATTTGGAGACAATGAAATTCAGGCACTCTTTAGGTTTTGCACCAAGATGTTAGTCTAGAAAATGGACAGGTTCTGCACTTGAGTGGTGCAGTTGGTAGAGCTGCTGCCTCACAGTGCCAGAGAACCGGGTTCGATCATGACCTTGGGTGCTGTCTGTGTTTGCACGTTCTCCCAATGACCATGTGGGTTTCCTTCGGGTGCTTTGGTTTCCTCCCACATCCCAAAGATGTGCAGGTTTATAGGTTAATTGTAGGTTTAATTCAAGATTCAAGATTCAATTTAATTATCACTTGTACCAATTAAGGGTCAGTGAAATTTGAGTGACCATTCAGCCATACTAAGTAAAAAAACAAAAATATACACAGCACATAATATAAAGTTTAACATAAACATCCACCACAGTGGAATCCACGTTCCTCACTGTGATGGAAGGCAATAAAGTTCAGTCACCTTCCTCCTTTGTTCACCCATGGTCGTGGCCTTTGAACTACCGACGGTCCGCTGTTCAAGCCCTCTTGTCGGGATGATTGAAACTCCGGCGTTGGGACGGATGGGAACACATTTGCGGCATGGAGCTCCCGAGTCGGCTGCTTCTTACTGGAGACCGCCGCTTCACGGTGTTCAAGTCCACAGGCCCTGCGGTCGGAGCTCCAACACTGGCGATCCTCGGCAAAAGATCCCAGGCTCCGCGATGGTAAGTCCTCGCCGCACTCGCGGCTTGAAGCTCCAGGCCGGTCTCCAGGAAAGGCCGCGCCAACGTTGTTAGGCCGCAGGGGGTGCGGAGATGCGACACGGAGAAAAATCGCTTCTTTGTCGAGGTAAGTGACTGGAAAAGGTTTCCCCCGATCCCCCCCCCGCCCCACATAAAACATATCAAGAGACATTAAAACAAACATTCGAGACATACTTAAAATAATAAATAAGAGAAGGGACAAGACAGACTGCGGGCGAGGTGGCCATTAGGGACGCCACCCGGTGGTGAATACCCTAAGTGTGTAGGGTGCGGATTAAAAAGTGGGATAACATAGAACCAGCGTGAACGGGTGATCGATGGTTAGCGTGGAATCATTGGGCCTCGCTGGATCTCTAAACAAAACTAATCCATGTTCTCCAGATATGCTGCCTGACCCACTGAGTTACTTACTCCAGCACCTCTGTGTCTTTTTTTTTACCAGAATGATGCCTGAAGGGTTGGACACACTTGGATGGTTTTCTCTGGAACGTAAGAGGTTGAAGGGAGATCTGATAGAAGTATCTAAAATTCTGAGAGGCACTAGCAAGGGGAGTCTGTCAGAACCGTGAAGTCAAATTTGAGTCCATTTAAACAGTTTCAGTAAAAAGGCACTTCTCTGGAGTAATATCCAATAAGATATGACACCGACCACATAGCACATGTTAGGACTGTTGGAGAAAAGCTTGGTGCAAGAGTGAATGTTCTAGTCAGTCATCAAGTGCAAACTTGACCTGATCACGGACAATTCATACCGAACTGAGTCCAAGTTTTACAATTCTGTTTGTTCCCAGCCCATCCATCTCTGCAAATGTGATCATATCGAGCGTGCTGTAGCTAAGGGCACCCACTGCTCATTCTTTCATTTCTTTTGTCACAATGATATCAGAGGTGGTTTGGATTGCCAAGTCCTATTGTCCTGCCCATCTGGGTTTGTACATGACTGTACCTTCGCATTAAAAGATCTGGGGATGGATCATTCACACTAGTTAACATGGAAACATAGAAAATAGATGCAGGAGTAGGCCATTCTGCCCTTCGAGCCAGCACTGACATTCAATATGATCATGACTGATCATCCAAAATCAGTACCCCGTTCCTGCTTTCTCTCCATATCCCTTGATTCCGTTAGCCCTAAGAACTAAATCTAACTCTCTCTTGAAAACATCCTGTGAATTGGCCTCCACTGCCTTCTGTGGCAGCGAATTCCACAGATTCAAACCTCTCTGGGTGAAAAAGTGTTTCCTCATCTTGTTTTAAATGGCCTGGCCCTCCATATTCTTACACTTTGACCCCTGGTTCTGGACTCCCCCAACACCGGGAACATTTTCCCTGCATCTAGCCTGTCCAATCCCTTAAGAATTCTATTTGTTTCTATAAGATTCCCTCTCATCCTAAATTCCAATGAATAAGCCCAGTCGATCCATTCTCTCATCATATGTCAGTACCGCCATCCCGGGAATTAACCTGGTGAACCTACGCTGCACTCCCTCAATAGCAAGAATGTCCTTCCTCAAATGAGGAGACCAAAACTGCCCACAATATTCCAGGTGTGGCCTCACCTGGAATAGGTGCTGTTCTGTGCTGTTTGAGGTTGATGTGGCTTCTCCTTTGCTACTTTGTGAGTACAGTTCAAAGCTCAGCAGATTTGCCATTGCCGAGTCACTGGTCACAGGCATACTAACTCCTGTCACTGCTTCTAGCTTTCAATTGTGAATATTGCTCAGGTCACACAGTCGACCTCATCACCAGTAGCTTTCAACGTCAATGTCTTTCCAGACACAAAGAACACAAAGGGGGCCTCAAGTTTTCTGCCACACATATAAGGGGATCTAAATGATGTCAAATCCCAAGGTTGTTTTTCTTTCCCCCTGGTTACAGCTTCGACCGCGCTGCGTTGATATATTTAAAGACCAATCCCCTTGCGTCGTTAGAGATGGGTCTGACAGGCTCGATGGCTGCTGCTCTCTACACCATTGAGTGACTCTAAAACAAGCCACTTCTTCGAACCTGCCACTTGATGCGGAGGCGAGTGTTACTGAAGATACGTTCCAAATGGATCCTCGTGAGCCACTGAATGTAACTCATTGTTCGCACAAAGATTGAACTGAATAAATATTCATCCTTTTTTTTTTTAACTGTGTGTCCAAATGTCCCAGATACGAAGGCTCCCTTCTGGATTCTGGAGTAACTCAGCGGGACAGGCAGCATCTCTGGAGAGAAGGAATGGGTGACGCTTCGTGTCGAAAACCTTCCTCAGACCTGAAACGTCGCCCATTCCTTCTCTCCAGAGACGCTGCCTGTCCCACTGAGTTACTCCAGCTTTTTGTGTCTATCTTCGGTTTAAACCAGCATCTGCAGTTCCTTCCTGCACACATCAATCATTTGGGCATGTACATCAATCAATCACTCTCAATCAGTTTTATTCGTCACATACACATATAAGTGCAGTGAAATGAATTTCCTAGCAGCGGTACAATCTAAAAAGGACACACAATACACAATCAGATTTAACACAAAACATCCACCACAGCATTCTTCACTGTGGTGGAAGGCACAAAGTACAGTCAGTCCTCCTCCATTGATCAGGGACATAATAGGAAAGGTTGAGAGGGATATGGGCCAAACGTAGGCTAATGGGACATCCTTAGATAGGGTGTCTTGGTCGGCAAGGTCAAATTGGGCCAAAGGGCCTGTTTCCCACCTATATTACTCCATGACCTATTCACACTAGTTCTGTGTTATCCCACTTTCACGTCCACTTCCTACACACTGGGGGCAATTTACAGAAGGACAATTAATCTACAAACCCGCACGTCTTTGAGAATGAGGAGTACCCGGAGGAAACACACCTGGTCACGTGGAGAAGGTGCGACAGATAGCAGCAGGGGTTAGGGTGGAACCCGGGTCTCTGGCACTAGCTATAGTACAAGGTTGAACTGATTGTATCTAACTATGTCATATCTCCCCGACTATCTGAAGAAGGGTGTCGACCCGAAACGGCACCCATTCCTTCTCTCCAGAGATGCTGTCCCAGCCGCTGAGTTACTCCAGCATTTTGTGTCGATGTATGGTATCAGATATACCAAGAGTCAAGAGTGTTTTATTGTCATATGTCCCGGATGGGACAATGAAATTCTTACTCGCTGCAGCACAACAGAATATGTGAATATGTAAACATTGTATATAATGGGGGAAGAGGAAAAAAAAGCTTTCAGCATGCAAAACAAAGTTTTTCACTGTACCTCGGTACACGTGACAATAATAAACCTAAACCTGAACATGAAGTGTTAATACTTCAGGTTGAAAATCAGATTTGTACGGTAGCAAGGTGACGTAATAAAGGACAATCCCTGTCCTGAATCATTGACCATTTCTCTGGAGGTTTGAAGAAGGGTCTCAATCCTAAACGTCACCGATCCATATTCTTCAGAGATGCTGCCAGACCCGCTCATTTACTCCTCATTTTTTTGTCTTATAAACTAGCATCTGTAGTTTCTTGTTTCTAGTGTTTCTCTTTCCGCAGATGCTGCCTGACCTGCTATGTTTTTCCAGCAATTTCTAGTTTCAGCAGATGTTCTCCATTTGCAGTATTTTCTTTTCAACTACTGTCGAACAACTCATCTGGTTCATTAGCATTCTTCCTTCAGGGGAAGAAATCTACTTCATCCTGTTTTTTTTATCCCTATATTGATTGCACTCCTGTACTCCAAATTCTTATCTTTCCTCTGCTATGTCCTGGCAAGTAGCAAGACAATGAACACTGAACAGTGTTTAAGAAGGAACTGCAGGTGCTGGAAAATCGAAGGTACACAAAAATGCTGGAGAAACTCAGCGGGTAAAGCAGCATCTATGGAGCGAAGGAAATAGGCAACGTTTCGGGCCGAAACCCTTCTTCAGACTGATGGGGGAGAAAAGAAAAGAAAAAGGAGGAGGAGGGGCCCGAAGGCTGGGGGATGGGAGGAGACAGCCCGAGGGCTGAGGCAGGGGAGGAGACAGCAAGGGCTACCAAAATTGGGAGAATTCAATGTTCATGCCCGCAGGATGCAGACTCCCCAAGCGGAATATAAGGTGCTGTTGCTCCAACTTCCGGTGTTGCTCACTCTGGCCATGGAGGAGACCCAGGACAGAGAGGTCGGACGGGGAATGGAAGGGAGAGTTGAAGTGCTGAGCCACCGGGAGGTCAGGTAGGTTCTATCTGAACTGAACAGTCCTGTCTCTATCATTACAAAAGAGAAAGATTTTGCTCTAGTTTAGTTTAGTTTAAGAACTTACCCTTCAACCCACTGAGTCTGCGCCGACCAACGATACACTAGCTCTGCCCTACACACTAGGGGCAATTTACAGAAGCCAATTAACTGCCAAAACTGCACTTCTTTTTTGGATGTGGGAGGAAACTGGAGCACCTGGAGAAAACCCACGCAGGTCACGGGTAGAATGTACAAACTCCGTACAGACAGCACCCTCAGTCAGGATCGAACCCAGGTCTCTGGCGCTGTGAGGTTGTAACTCTACCGATGCGCCACCGTGCCGCCCACGGGAGGGTATACTTGGGGGGTATAAAGGTAGACGGGTATGTTATATACCCACGGGTTATGTGCCCGTGCGATCCTAGAGACTGGGAGTTTATTGTGCATTCTGTTAACTTTAATGAAGGAATAATTTTCTGGGTGTCAGGATGCTGCAAAAGGGCGACACAATGTTGCAGCAGGTAGACCGGCTGCGTCACAGCCCCGGAGGCCTAGGTTCCATCCTGACCCTGGCCGCTGTCTATCTGGGAGTGGGATGCAGAAGTGGAATAACACGGTGGCGCAGCGGTAGAGTCGCTGCCTTACAGCGAATGCAGCGCCAGAGACCCGGGTTCGATCCCGACTACGGGTGCTGTCTGTACGGAGTTTGTACGTTCTCCCCGTGACCTGCGTGGGTTTTCTCCGAGATCTTCGGTTCCCTCCCACACTCCAAAGACGTACAGGTTTGTCAGTTAATTGGCTTGATAAATGTAAAAATTGTCCCTAGTGGATGTAGGATAGTGTTAATGTGTGGGGATCACTGGCCGGTGCGGACCCGGTGGGCCGAAGGGCCTGTTTCCGTGCTGTATCTCTAAACTAAAGTAAACTAAAACATAGAACCAACTAGTGATCGATGGTGGACCGAAGGGCCTGTTTCCATGCTGTATCTCTGAACTAAAGGTGAGGGAGTGATGCACCAGCTACCTAAAGTCTTGTTCAGGCCCCTCAGGTGGACTATTTAAATGCTTGCTACCAACCTCTGTTGTAAGTTGTGGTAATCTTGAAATTTATATTAAAACTATACCAGGGCCTCAAAGGTTAAGTTGTGTGGATGGGTTACATAAGCCCAAATTGCAGACACACACATTCGAATGATAAGCATGATCCTGTTTAATAACAAAGATGAATGATTAAGGGCTTTGACTGGATAGTTACAGAGAAACTGGGAACAAGCGTCAGAAAAGAATTGCCGTTAAGCTTTCCAGAAGAGGGGTGACGTTGACATATTTCCATAGAATTTGTGAAAACCTCAAACTCATTCGCCTGCCTTCTACAGGTCCGCGGGTGCTAGGTCAATGGAAAATCTTAAAACTGAAATTTCGTCAACGCAAACTTAAGCTGGAACGACGCAAGACAAGTAACAAGTTCAAAGGACTGAAGAAACACCCTGTTCTCTGTTAATTGGCTGCACTGGGCAACAGCAAAAAACACAGAGTGCTAGAGGAACACTCAGCGGGTCAGGCTGCATCTGTGGAGAAAGTGGACATGGGTCGTTTCGGGTCGGGAGCCTTCTTCAGAGTGTTGCAGTAGTGGGAATAAAGTTGAAGAGAGGTGTGGGCTGGACAAAGCCAAGGACGTGATCCATCTCAAGAAGCGTCTTGACCTGAAACATCACCCATTCCTTCACTCCAGGGATGCTGCCTGTCCCGCTGAGTTACTCCAGCATTTTGTGTCCATCCTGAGAAGTTTACAATACAATATGGAATACAAGACTGGCTGTGTCATTAGTAGCTGCGCAGACCAGCTAGCAGGAGTATTCACAGACATTTTAATCTCTCCCATCTCTGTTCTGAACTAATCTTTTCCCTACTCCAGTTCGCCTACCACCACAACAGGCCCACGGCCATTGCCCTGGCCCTACACTCATCCCTGGAACACCTGGGTAAGAGACGCACCTACGTCGGACTCTTATTCATTGAGTATAGAAGCTGGGATGTAATGTTAAAATTGTACAAGGCATTGGTGAGGCCAAATTTGGAGTATAGTGTACAATTTTGGTCGCCCAATTATAGGAAGGATGTCAACAAAATAGAGAGACTACAGAGGAGATTTACTAGAATGTTGCCTGGGTTTCAGCAACTAAGTTACAGAGAAAGGTTGAATAAGTTAAGTCTTTATTCTCTGGAGCGCAGAAGGTTAAGGGGGGACTTGATAGAGTCTTTAAAATGATGAGAGGGATAGACAGAGTTGATGTGGACAAGCTTTTCCCTTTGAGAATAGGGAAGATTCAAACAAGAGGATATGACTTCAGAATTAAGGGACAGATGTTTAGGGGTAATATGAGGGGGAACTTCTTTACTCAGAGAGTGGTAGTGGTGTGGAATGAGCTTCCAGTGGAAGTGGTGGAGGCAGGTTCGTTGGTATCATTTAAAAATAAATTGGATAGGCATATGGATGAGAAGGGAATGGAGGGTTATGGTATGAGTGCAGGCAGGTGGGACTAAGGGGAAAAAAAGTTGTTCGGCACGGACTTGTAGGGCCGAGATGGCCTGTTTCCATGCTGTAATTGTTATATGGTTATATGGTTATATAGACTACAGCTCTGCCTTTAATCCCATTATACCATCCAAGCTCATCACCAAACTCGCGGGACTTGGAGACAGCCTCATCTCTGCAACTGGATCCTCGACTTCCTGACCAACAGACCCCAATCAGTGAGGATAGGGGACAAATCATCCTCCATTATGATAATCCTCATTGCTGGTGCTCCGCAAGGCTGTGTTCTCAGCCCCCTTCTTTACCCCTTGTACACCCACCACTGTCTAGCCATGTACAAACCTAATTCAATTTTTAAATTTGCAAGCGACACCACCATTGTGGGCCGGATATTAAATAACGAGGAGACGGAGTACAGGAAGGAGATCGAGAACCCCGTGACCTGGTGTGGAGACGACAACCTTTCTCTCAATGTCAGCAACACAAACGAGATAGTGATCGACTTCAGGAAGTGAAGTCCTTACCCCACTTACCCCAGTTTGCATTGACGGCATCAAAGTAGAGATGGTTAAAAACTTCAAATTCAATATCACCCACAACATCTCCTGGACCACCCATATTGAAGCGATGACCAAGAAAGCACACCATTGCCTCTACTTCCCTAGAAGGCTGAGGAAGTTCGTCATGTCCCCAACAACTCTCACCAACTTCTACAGATGCGCCATAGAGAGCATGTTATCGGGATGCATCGCAGTTGGGTTTGGGAACTGCTCCATCCAAGAGCGCAAGAAATTGCAGTGAATTGTGGACGCAGCCCAGTCTAGCACGCACAAGCCAACCTCCCTTCCATTGACTCTATTTATGCCTCACGCTGCCCCGGCAAGGCCAGCAGCTTAATCAAGGACGAGTCGCACCCTGGCCACTGAAGGTGTTTTTAAGGTGGAGATAGATGGATTCTTGATTAGTTGGGGTGTTAAGAGGAGAAGGCAGGAGAATGGGATTGAGAGGGAAAGATAGATTAGTCATGATTGAATGGCAGAGTAGACTCGATTGGCCGAATGGCCCCATATTCTGCTCCTGTAACTTATGAACAGCGTGGAAACAGGTCGTTTGGCCCAACTCCACCACACTGACTAACATGCCCCATCTACACAGGGTTGGATGTGTCTAGCCCATATCCCTCTAAACCTATCCTATCCATGTGGCTCTCTAAATATTTCTTAAACACTGCGATAATACCTGGGAAAGGAGTTATAAACTTATGAAGCATCTCTGGAGAATGTGGATAGGTGATGCTTCAGGATGGGACCCTTCTTCAGAATGATCATGGGTGACATTAGGGGTCATTTCTCAGACCTATTATAGATGACGATACACAAAACGCTAGAGTAACTCAGCGGGCCAGGCAACATCTCTGGAGAGAAGGATTGGGTGACGTTTCGGGTCGAGACCCTTCTTCACACTGAAACGTCATCCATTCTCTTCTCTCTAGAGATGCTGCCTGGCCCGCTGAGTTACTGCAGCATTTTGTGTCTATCTTCGGTGTAAACCAGCATCTGCAGTTCCTTCCTACACATACTATAAGTGGTGTTTCGGTTTGGGAATCGCTGAGCTACTCTGGCACTTAGTGGCTTCATCAGGGAAGGTCAGTTTGGACAGGTCCAAGAGCCTAGCAAGACAGCATGTTCCACATTCATCAACGTACAGTATGTGGCTTACTCTCCTTATTTCTCAATTCTTATTCTTAAGGGATTGGACAGGCTAGACGCAGGAAAACTGGTCCCGCTGATGGGGGAGCCCAGAACATGGGGTCACTGTTTAAGAATAAGGGGTAAGTAAGCCATTTAGAACGGAGATGAGGAAACACTTTTTCACACAGAGAGCTGTGAGTGTAGAATTCTCTGCCTCAGAGGGCGGTGGAGGCACGTTCCCTGGATGCTTTCAAGAGAGAGTTAGATAGAGCTCTTAAAGATAGCGAAGTCAAGGGATATGGGGAGAAGGCAGGAACGGGGTATTGATTGTGGATGATCAGCCATGATCACAGTGAATGGCGGTGCTGGCTCAAAGGGCCAAATGGCCTACCTGCACCTATTGTCTATTGTCTATTGACCCTATCAACATGAGAACAATCTGTATTGAAATGACTCAATACATTGACGAGCTGCATCCATTGTTGGGACATCAACAACTTGCAGATAAAAATAGAGGAGACATGTTTCTGCTCATGAGTGCTGTAAATTGTTTGAAAGCACCGTGCCAAGATTAACTGAAGAGCGGCTATATCTCAAACCCAGCAGGGGATTAGTCTGTCGATTGCTTGCACTTCTACACATCAACTCATCGCGCCCGCCACACCAGAGGGGCATAAAAGAGCACACAAGTAGACACAAAATGATGGAGTAACTCAGCGGGACAGACAGCACCTCTGGAGAGAAGGAATGGGTGACTTTTCGGGTCGAGACCCTTCTACAGACATCTAGACCTGAAATGTCACCCATTCCTTCTCTCCAGAATTTATGGAATTCCCTGCCACAGAGGGCAGTGGAGGCCAAGTCACTGGATGGATTTAAGAGAGAGCTAGATAGAGCTCTAGGGGCTAGTGGAGTCAAGGGATATGGGGAGAAGGCAGGCACGGGTTATTGATAGGGGATGATCAGCCATGATCACAATGAAAGGTGGTGCTGGCTGGAAGGGCCGAATGGCCTCCTCCTGCCCCTATTGTCTATGTTTCTATGTTTCCAGAGATGCTGAGTTACTCCAGCTTTGTGTATTTATCTCAGGTTTGTTCTATACTTCACGACTGCCTATAGCTAAAGTGTACGGTATCTGTAACTGGCCAAGAATGAACCCATTCAACCAAATGACATGTTTCTAAGGCATGGTGACCTCTTCCGATCAACTTCTCAATACAATCAAAGTAGATTTTTTTTTTTCTCTTCTGGGCTCCACTATTCACTTTGGGTGAGGTTGGTAGATAAATTATTTTCCATGTGCGATCCAGCTATCCATCATAAATGTATTAGCCTTCAAGAAAACAAAACCTAGCGCGGATGTCAGCGTGTGGTAGTCATGGCAACTCTTATCTCTGAGCTAGAAGGTTGTGGGTTCAAACCTCACTCCACAAGGCTTGGCTGCAATCGATCCTCCTCAGAAAGGAAAGGCGTGGGTTACAATCACAAGAAGGTCCAAGAGCTGTGGCAACAGAGTCCCCAGGTCTCCACAAGCTTAGTTGTGCTCTCTCCGTACCTCCCCCACCCTAGTCATCCTACTAGTTTCAGTGGTCCTGCTCAGCTTATCCCATGGTCGCCTTCTCCACAGTCAACAACGGACCATTATGTGCTCCCTCAATGAGTCTTAGTGGGAGTCTGGGAACAGAGGCCTCAGAATTAAAGGACATTCCAGTAGGAAGGAGATGAGGAGGAATTTATTTCGTCAGAGGGTGGTGAATCTGTGGTATTCATTGCCACAGAAGGCTGTGGAGGCCAAGTCAATAGATATTTTTAAGGCAGAGATAGATTCTTGATTAGTACGGGCATCAGGGGTTATGGGGAGAAAGCAGGAGAATGTGGTTGAAAGGGGAAGATAGATCAGCCGTGATTGAATGACAGAGTAGACTTATAACCATATAACCTTTACAGCACGGAAACAGGCCATCTCGGCCCTACAAGTCCATGCCGAACACTTATTCTCCCCTAGTCCCATATACCTGCACTCAGACCATAACCCTCCATTCCTTTCCCATCCATATACCTATCCAATTTATTTTTAAATGATAAAATCGTACCTGCCTTCCACTGGAAGCTCATTCCACACAGCTACCACTCTCTGAGTAAAGAAGTTCCCCTCATATTACCCCTAAACTTCAGTCCCTTAATTCTGAAGTCATGTTCTCTTGTTTGAATCTTCCCTACTCTCAATGGGAAAAGCTTATCCGCGTCAACTCTGTCTATCCCTCTCATCATTTAAAAAGACCTCTATCAAGTCCCCCCTTAACCTTCTGCGCTCCAAAGAATAAAGACCTAGCATT
The DNA here is from genome assembly GCF_028641065.1 of Leucoraja erinaceus. Classification (NCBI taxonomy): domain Eukaryota; kingdom Metazoa; phylum Chordata; class Chondrichthyes; order Rajiformes; family Rajidae; genus Leucoraja; species Leucoraja erinaceus. The sequence goes on from NC_073381.1 coordinate 91,532,545, forward strand.
CAACTTTTCTCTGTAACTTAGTTACTGAAACAGAGAAAGGTTGAATAAGTTAGGTCTTCATTCTTGACTTGACTTTAGACGTGATGGGCCGAATGGCCTAATTCTGCTCCTATCAATTATGAACATGAGAAACAGTGGTACAGCAGTAGAATTGCTGACTTACAGCGCCAGAGACTGGTTTGAATCTGACTACGGTTGCTGTCTGTACAGAGTTTGTACATTCTCCCTGTGACCCCGTGGGTTTTCTCTGGGTGTTCTGGTTTCCTTTTTTTTAATCACTTGCCAGGATTTGTCCTGCCCCCCATTTTTCTTTCCCAGCCCCCCCGCCCCCCCCCCCCCCCCCCCCCCCTATTACATCAGTCTGATGAAGGGTCCTGACTCAAAACATTGCCAGTCCATTCTCTCCAGAGATGCTGCCTACACAGTTGCTCCAACACTTTGTGTTTTGCTCAAGTTTCCAGCATTTATAGTTCCTTGTGTTTTCTGGATACATATTTGGCTTGAAAGGAGTGAGAGGGTGGTAGTGGAGCGTCGTTATTCACATTGGAGGCCTGCGACCTGGACAGTTCTGCAGGGATCAGTGTTTGGATCATTAGAATTCCACTAGAATTAGAAGGATGAGAGGGTTTCTTATCAAAATATATGCAATTCTTAAGGGATTGGACAGGCTAGACGCAGGAAACATGTTCCTGATGTTGGGGGAGTCCAGAACCATGGGGTCAAAGTTTAAGAATGTGGGGTGGGCCAGTTAGGCCTGCGATGAGGAAAAGGTTTTTCACCCAGAGAGTTGTGAATCTATGGAATTCTCTGCCACAGAAGGGAGTGGGGGCCAATTCACGGGATATTTTCAGGAGAGAGTTAGATTTAGCTCTTAGGGCTCACAGAATCAAGGGATATGGGAGAAAGCTGAAACGGGGTACTGATTTTGGATGATCAGCCATGATCATATTGAATGGCGGTGCTGGCTGGAAGGGCCGAATGGCCTACTCCTGCACCTATTTTCCCTGTTTCTATGGGTCACTGGGTTTATTGGCTGTATGAACAAGTTAGATGACTATGGTGGTTAGTATTTTTACAGATGACAGCAAGATTGGTGGTGTAGTGAACTGTTCACAAGATTATCTATGATTACAGGAGGATTTACATGAACCAGGGAAATGGGCCAAGGAATGTCAGATGGAATTTTACCCGGAAATATGCGAGGCATTGCATTTTGTTAAGTTGAACCAGGGCAGAACGTACACAGTATATGGAAACAAAGAACTGCAGATGCTGGTTAATACACCAAAGGACACAAAGTGCTGGAGTAACTCAGTGGGTCGGGCTGCATCTCTGGAGAACATGGATAGGTGGCGTTTCAGGTCGAGACCCTTCTTCAGACTGATGGTAGGGCAGGAGTACACGGTAAATAGTGCCTTGGAGAGTGATGTAGAATATAGGGGACTGATAGGGGACAGGTACTTTGTTCGTTGATATTGGGACTCAGGTAGACAGGGTGGTGAAGAAGACCTTTGTCACGCTATGCTTCATTGGGAAGGGCATTGAATACAGACATTAGGATATCTTGTTGCAACAGTATAAATGGTTGGTGAGACCACTCCTGGGATTATTGTGCCCAGTTCCGGTCACCCATCCATCGGAAGGGTGTCATTAAGCTGGAAAAAGTTCAGGAAAGATTCCCGGGACCGTCGGGCTTGAGTTATCAGACGTGACTAGATACGCTCCCAATACAGTAGGAGACTGCTGATCTTAAAGATGTCTATAGGGTCACAATGGGAGCAGATAAGCTACGGGGAACTCTATCTTTGTATTTACAGGGATAGGGGAAAGAGGCACAGATGAAAGTGCAGGAAATAGATGAGATGCTCAAACAGCGATGGGAGAGAGGAAGCCATGAATCTGGAGGATGGATGGCATCTCAAAGACAACCATGTTCTACATTCAACGTCAGGCAGCTTCTCTGTGGAAAACAGATGGGCAAAGGTTTGGGTCTGGACTCTTCTTACTTACAAAATTCTTAAGGGGTTGGACAGGCTAGATGCAGGAAGATTGCTCCCGATGTTGGGGAAGTCCAGGACAAGGGGTCACAGCTTAAGGATAAGGGGGAAATCCTTTAAAACCGAGAGATGAGAAGAACTTTTTTCACACAGGGAGTGGTGAATCTCTGGAACTCTCTGCCACAGAGGGTAGTTGAGGCCAGTTCATTGGCTATATTTAAGAGGGAGTTAGATATGGCCCTTGTGGCTAAGGGGATCAGAGGGTATGGAGAGAAGGCAGGTACGGGATACTGAGTTGGATGATCAGCCATGATCATATTGAATGGCGGTGCAGGCTCGAAGGGCCGAACGGCCTACTCCTGCACCTAATTTCTATGTTTCTATGTTTCTTCATTTTGAAGAAGGCTCCCAACCCAAAACATCATCCATTTACGTTCACCAGAGCCTGACCCGTCGAGTTACTCCAGCACTTTGTGTCTTTTTTTTTGGGCAAACCTACCTGCAGCTCCTTGTATCTCCCAGTATAAGAGTTGACGTTCTTGCAAACTCGGGGTGAAATGCGTGTGTCTGGGTGGAGTAGAGGGCACTGTGCTTCAGAGTTTCAGACTGCACAGATTTGTATCAGCTGCTTATATCCAACACGGATGCTTACTGCCAGAGAAGGAAATGAGAAGTATTCCGATCCTCAAGACTAGGAGCTCTTCAGGAACGGTGGGAAAGGGGGACCTCATTCACACTCCAGAACCTTTTACTCAAAATACAGGCCAGAGCAATGAATTCTCAAGATAGACACAAAAAGCTGGAGTAACTCAGCGGGACAGGCAGCCTCTCTGGAGAGAAGGAAAGGGTGATGTTTCGGGCCGAGACCCTTCTTCAGACTTATTCCCATTCAAATCACTCAGAAAAATTATGAACATTTAATCCTGTTAACTGGATCATTGTGACACTCCAGGCATGGGAAATCATTACACAGACTCCCAGGGTCTGTAATATTGTGGTAACATTACAAATATTTAAGTGAGCAAAGAAAAGATAAAAGTGCATAACGGTGGCGGTCAATGTGAAGACTGTAATTTGTGCCAATGGACTTAATCTGCATTAATATTGCAATTAATTGGACATGACTGCAGCCTATCATTGAAAGCAGAGTCTTGTCTCAACAAGCATCTGTGAACCACTCACTGACGCAAAACATCTATCACAAGACATGACAAGAATGATCCATACATGCCAGTCATTTCTCCTGGCTCAAAGGCAACAAATCAGATGAATGAACAAAACAAAATCGATTTGCGGAGTTAAAAGATATTGCAAGTATGTAGAGCAGGGCAGAGGTATGAGCCTTTGGGGAAAGATTCTAACCTCAACCACCGCCTTGACACAGTCGTAAGATTTAACCGCAACAGAATGCAAAGAGAAAAATTAATGCACTAAAGAATTTGGGGCTGTCCAGTGGTACAGCTGGTGTAGGTGTTTCCTCGGGAGCTGTCTCTGTGGAGTTTGCATGTTCTCCCTGTGGGTTTCCTCCGGGTGCTCCGGTTTCCTCCCACATCCCAGAGGCGTGTGGGTTTGTAGGTGAATTTGACCGCTGTACGTTGTCCCTAGTGCGCAGGGAGTGGACGAGAAAGTGGAACAACGTAGAACGTAGCAAGCCAATTGTGCCAATGTAGGGCGGCACAGCGGTAGAGTCGCCGCCGTACAGCGCTTGCAGCACCGCAGGCCCGGGTTCCACCCCGACTACGGGCGATGTCTGTACGGAGTTTGTACGTTCTCACCGTGACCGCGTGGGTTTTCTCTGAAATCTTCGGTTTCCTCCCACACTCCAAAGACGTACAGGTTTGTAGGTTAATTGGCTTGGTAAATGTAAAAATTGTCCCTAGTGTGTGTGGGATAGTGTTAATGTGCGGGGATCGGTGTGGACTCAGCGGGCCGAAGGGCCTGTTTCCGTGCTATATCTCTAAACTAAACTAGTGTGGGCAGGAGATTGATAGTTATCGTAGACTCGGTGAGCCAAAGTAGGTTGTCGATCTAAAGTAAACAAAAGAAAACTGTTTTGCCGAACATTTACACTAGTTCCGGTAAAAGCCTGCTGGATCACCTGGTTGCTAGTTCTTTGAACCCCTCTTCCCATTCCTAAACTCTCTGTCTTAAGCCTCCGCCATTGGCAGAGTGACACCACACACAAATTGGAGGAACAACATAATAGTTCATAAGACATCGGAGCAGAATTAGGCCATTAGGCCCATCGAGTCTGCTCCGCCATTCGATCAATGGCTGATATATTTTCCCTTCACAAACCCATTCTCCTGCCTTCCTCCATAACCTTCAGTCTGAAGAAGGGTCCTACCTGAAACGTCACCCATTGTTTTTCTCCAGAGATGCTGCCTGGCCCACTGAGTTACTGCAGCAATTTGTGTCATGCTGACTCGATAGAATGGCAAAGCTACTCTTTGTGGTTAGGAGAGAATTTGGCCTTTCCAACATTCAAAATTGATTTATCCCAAAGTCAGAGGGTGGTGAACCTGTGGAATCTCTTTCCCACAGAAGGTTGTGGAGGCCAGGTCAGTGGATACTTTTAAGGCAGAGATAGATAGATTCTTGATTAGTACGGGTGTCAGGGGTTATGGGGAGAAGGCAGGAGAATGGGGTTAGGAGGGAGAGGTAGATCAACCATGATTACATGGCGGAGTAGACCTGATGGGCTGAATGGCCTAATTCTCCTCCTATCACTTATGATCTTATGAAAGCATGATCTCTTCCCACAGCTTGGAGGGTAGGGTCAGGATGAAAAAAAACACACACACACAAAAACCAATTAGTGGGAATCATTTAAAGCTGTGGAATGATTGGCAATTTGAAACATGGCTTGTTTAGAGATTCGCCAATTTGTTTTCCAAGTTTACAAGGACAAAGGAAGAGCATTGTCCTTGTGCACAACTCCAAGGCCCAGCCAGCCCCGGCTGCAAAAGCCAGCTGTGAGCAAAATTGCAACACGTGGCCCGGAGGCAGCAGTCATAGATATTTTTACTTAAAAAAAAAACCAGGGTGAGAAGGAGAATGTTCTGTCCACAGCGGTTTTGGCAATTTTTGACATTGAGACCCATTTTCTGCTGGAATTGAAAGTAGATGTTGCCAACGGTTGGGTGGGGTGTTTGGCGAATTAACCGTGTGCTGGGCGCGGCACGGTGGCGCAGCGGTATAGTCGCTGCCTTATAGCGTTTCCTGCACCGCAGACCCGGGTTCGATCCCGACTACGGGTGCTGTCTGTATGGAGTTTGCACGCTCTCCCCGTGACCTGGTGGGTTTTCTCAGAGATCTTCAGTTTCCTCCCCCACTCCAAAGACGTACAGGTTTGTATGTTAAGTGGCTTGGTTGTCCCTAGGGTGTTAATGTGCGGGGATCGCAGGTCGGTGTGGACTCGGTGGGCCCGAAGGGCATGTTTATGAGCTAAACTAACCTAAACTCATGAAGCTTTTGAGGATAAATTAAAAAATAACTCAACAGGATATGTTCAAATAATTGATTTTCAGCAGACAGCACAGCTGTTTTCAAAGGATTATTCGAGTTTACGCCACAGGCTGTTTTCACACAAACATGCTTTTATAATAAGAGTTTTGTTTAACAACAGCAAGCATGAGATCATTTAAAAAAGAATGAAGGAAGTGTCTTTTGTTTTTTTATCTAAACAAGAAAGCAAGAGCCATGGATGCCAGTTAGCTTGGGATGAAATTGGGAAGGTTGGCCTGTATGGACCTTGAAGGCTGATAACTCCAATCAGGAACTGGGATATTCTGGAAAACAGTAAGCTAGAACAGAGGTCAATGGCATAAATGATGATCTTACCAAAACAAGGCCACAGAGAAGCCATAGTGACATGCTTTTCCTTTGCAAATGAGAGCAAAACCTAAAGAACCCAGGCACAAGGAACTGATAATGCTGGTTTGTAACAAAAGACACCAAGTGCTGGAGTAACTCAGCGGGTCAGGCAGTATCTCTGGAGAACATGGATAGGTGGCATTTCGTGTTGGGACCCTTCTTCAGACTGATTGCAGTTGGGGGGGTAGAGAAAGCTGGAAGAGAGTGGGCATAGGACCAAGCCTGTCGAGTGATGGGTGGATACAGGTGAGGGTTTCTTTGCTTAAAAATTGGCAAATGGTTGGACAAAGGCCTGAGAGGAAAAGGCACCAAGCTTGTGACGAGGATAGAAGAGATATGAGTTGTGAATCCGTAATTGGAAGGGGACAGGGAGGAGGGTGGAGGGAAGGGGAGAAATGGGTGCATATCCAGGTGGGGCATCGAGAGGACTGCGGGGAAAAAGAGGGAGGGGGAATGGGGGTGCGGGTGGGGGGAGGAGGTTGTTTGTACCTCAACAACTAAGTTACAGAGATAGGTTGAATAAGTTAGGTCTTTAATCTCTGGAGCGCAGAAGGTTAAGGGGGAACTTGATAGAGGTCTTTAAAATGATGAAAGGGATAGACAGAGTTGATGTGGACAAGCTTTTCCCTTTGAGAATAGGGAAGATTCAAACAAGAGGACATGACTTCAGAATTAAGGGACAGAAGTTTAGGGGTAATATGAGGGGCAACTTCTTTACTCAGAGAGTGGTAGCGGTGTGGAATGAGCTTCCAGTGGAAGTGGTGGAGGCAGGTTCATTGGTATCATTTAAAAATAAATTGGATAGGGATATGGATGAGAAGGGAATGGAGGGTTATGGTATGAGTGCAGGCAGGTGGGACTAAGGGGAAAAAAATTTGTTCGGCACGGACTTGTAGGGCCGAGATGGCCTGTTTCCGTGCTGTAATTGTTATATGGTTATATGGTTATATGGTTATATGGTTTGTAGGTCAGTTACCTAAAATTAGAGAATTCAATGTTCATACCACTTTGTCTGATTTTCATCTCTAGCCTTTGTCACATACACATCGGCCATTTGCCGATCTAACCTATATCCGCCTATCACTTGCCAGGATTTTTCCCACCTCCCCATCTCTCTTCCAGCTTTCTCCCCCTCACTGCAATCAGACTGAAGAAGGGTCCAGGACCACGAAATGTCGTCTGTCCATTTCCTCCACAGATGCTGCCTCCACAGATGCAGTCCCTTCTGTCTCCATCGAGAGGGAACATTTTACTTCGCACATCCAACTCTTGGGTTTTATCAGTTTAAAAATCTTGTCTTGTGGCATCTCTGCGTCTTGTTTGGAGCAAATATATAACTTTGTGCGTGTAATTAGTGTAACTGAATTAAATTAAATCGCATTATGCGAGAGATTGTTATTGGACATTTATAGTTAACCTTGAGACTTGAAAACAGCAACTCAAAAAATATACATTTATCACACCCACACACACACACACTGGAGAGAACTTACGAGCTAATCTAATTTAAAGAAATATGACTCAAGGCAATATAGCAAGTTGAGGCATAGAAACTGATGAGTATAAATGAAACAGTAAATTACTTTAATGCACATGAGTCTTGTCAAGTCAGAAAGGCTGAATATAAGGCAAGGTTTTAACCTTAAATCCTTAATGTGACACAGGCAGATTTACTCACTGAACATGCCAACACTGTCTAGATGCATTTCCTTCTTGAACATGACCAAATTGTAACTCTTACTCAACTGAGCCGAACTTTGCCACTGTCTTAGTTTAGTTTAGTGATCCAACGAGTCCTTGCCGACCAGTGACCACCTCGTACACTAGCACTACCCCACACACACACACACACAAGGAACAATTTACAATTTTTACCAAAGCCAATTAACCTCCAAAGTTGTACGTCTTTAGAGTGTGGGGGGAAACCAGAGCGCCGGGAGAAAACACACGCGGTCACGGGGAGAAGGTACAAACTCCGTACAGACAGCACCCGTAGCTAGGATGGAACCTGGAGTCTCTGACGCTGTGAGGCAGCAACTCTACCGCTGCGTCACCGTGCCACCTCTCAGCCTGTCCCTTGGACACTATCTCCCATTTGGCACCTCATGCTAAAATCTATTTAGTTCATATATCAAACATTCCAGTCATTTACACGCCTTAATACTTACTCAATGTTTTAACTCAAGTTATAAAGTGCATGAGTGCCTCAGCGGGTCAGGGAATATCCATGGTGGGAATGAATAGCTTAGGACCCTTCTTCAAAGGAACGTGAGGTGGAGACTGAGAATTTAAAAAAAAAGACACAAAGTGCTGGAGTAACCCAGTGGATCAGGCAGCATCTTTGGAGAACATGGACAGGTGACGTTCTGGGTTGGGACTCTTCTTCTGACCGATTATGGAGATAGACTGAGAAGGATGGGCTGAATGGCTCAGATTCCTAATAAATCTTTTCTATTAAGTCCCAGCCTACTCTAGCTCTCCGTATAGCTCGGACCCTCTAGCCCCGGTAACATCCTCTGTCTTAAATCTTCTCTGTACAGACCTTTGATTGAATTTACTAGTATTTTTCTGCCCTCTCTTTGCTTTCTCCATTTCGCTTTTCATTTCACTCTGCTGGTTTTTATCATAAGGTCGTGAGTGATCGGAGTAGATTTAGGCCCATTTGGCCCATCAAGTCCACTCCACCATTCAATCATGGCTGATCTATCTCTCCCTCCTAATCCCATTCTCCTGCCTTTTCCCCATAACCCCTGACACCCGCACTAATCAAGAATCTATCTATCTTCTGCCTTAATAATATCCATTGACTTTAGTTTAGTTTAGTTCAGAGATACAGTGCAGAAACAGACCCTTCAGCCCCCCGGGTCCACACCGACCTGCGATCCCCGCACATTAACACTATCCTACACACTATCCTAGGGACAATTAACATTTATACCAAGCCAATTAAGCTACAAACCTGTACGTCTTTGAAGTGTGGGGAGGAAACGAGAAAACTCGGAGAAAACCCACACAGGTCACGGGGAGAACGTACAAATTCTGTACAGACAGCACTCATAGTCAGGATTGATCCCGGGTCTCCGGCGCTGTAAGCACTGTAAGGCAGCAACTCTACCACTGCGCCACCGTGACTGCCCTGGCCTCCGCAGCCTCTGTGGCAAAGAATTCCACAGATTCACCACCCTTTGATTGACGATATTTCTCCTCATCTCCTTCCGAAAAAATCATCCTTTAATTCTGAGGCTATGACCTCTAGTCCTAGACTCTCCCATTAGTGGAAACATCCTCTCCACATCCCCACTCTATCCAAGCCTTTCACTATTCGATACGTTTCAATGTGGCTCCCCCCATTCTTCTAAACTCCAGCGAGTACAGGCCCAATGCTGTCAAACATTCATCGTGGGTTAACCTACGCATCCCTTTTCAAAGACTCTGCTGCATTCATCTCCCTGCGTTTGCCATAATCCTCCTTTCTTTGTCTTATCCCATCCTCTCTGCAGGGGATTTATATTTGGCATGGTCACTCTTGTTTACTGCGATTATGTTCAATTTGAAGAGTTCGAATCTCATTCCTGAATGCCTCCCGTTGCTCTGGGACGGACTTCCCTTTGAAACGCTTCCAGCGCATTTTTCTGCTGAAATCACTTCTCAATCTAGGATTGTTGGCATTACCGCAATTTAGAATCTATTTTGGCCAAGTCCTTTTCCATAATAATGCTACATCTCACTCAATTATAGTAAAGCTCACAAAACGTTTTCTCAATAATGGGTCTCGACCCGAAACATCACCCATTCCTTCTCTCCGGAGATGCTGCCTGCCCCGCTGAGTTACTCCAGCATTTTGTGTCTATTCCCAATAATGCTCCATCCAATGGTCCATAATTGGTCCCTGGATTAAATCCAGAATTATTCCTCCACCATTGCATGCGTTTTTTTTACAAGCATAAAAACTCCTTCCAAATTTAGTCTTGGGATTCTATAATAATAATAATAATAATAATAATAATTTTATTTATAGAGCACTTTAAAAACAAACATAGCTGCAACAAAGTGCTGTACATCACTAATCATTGACAAAAAAGTTAATACACTCCAAAAATAACAATCAAAAGAAATAGTAGGAAAGACATGTAAAATAAAGAAACATCAAAAACACCACAATCAGAAGTAAAGCCTCAGGCATGGTCAAAAGCCAGGGAGTACAAATGTGTTTTAACACTGGATTTGAAGATGGACAGTGAGGGGGCCTGTCTGATGTGCAACGGCAGGGTGTTCCAGAGTGCCGGAGCAGCAACAGAGAAGGCTCTATCCCCTCTGAGCCACCGACTAGACCTCGGTACCTCCAGGAGCAGCTGACCAGCTGGAGCGTATGGGTGGAGCAGCTCAGAGAGGTAAGGCGGGGCGAGCCCATTCAGAGATTTAAAAACAAATAACTATGCTCTCCATACCTTCCACACTGACTGTTTCTCGTTAATTTTAGTTTAATTGATGTACCCCATTGTTACTGCCCTTATCCTTTCTTACATCAAAAAGAGATTGCTCATAAATTCTTAAATCTCCCTTGACTATACTATAGAGTCCTTGCCTCTTTCTTGATTTTTGTGTCATTTGTTACTGGTTTAAAATCAGTGCAGATACATTAGTGAGAGAATTATACAGCATGGAAATAGCTCCTTTGGCCTAACTTGTCCATGCCGACCAATGTGCCCTATCCAACCTTGGCCCATTTGACTGCATTTGGTCTCTTTCCCTCAATCTTTTCCGATCTATGCATCTGCCCAAATGTTGTGTTTGTACCTGCCTCAACTACCTCCTCTGGCAGCTCATTACACACACCCGCTACCCTCTGTGTGAAGATGTAGTCGTTCAGGTTCCGATTAAAGTTACCCCCGCTCAATGTGACCTCTTGATTCCCCAACCCTGGATAAAACTCTGTACATTCACCCTACCTATTTCCCTCATGTTTTTATACACATCCATATGGGCCAAACACAGACAAATGGGACTAGCTCAGATGGGGCACCTTGACTGACATGGACGAGTTGGGCTGAAGGGCCCAGTTCTCTGCTTTATGATTTCATGATTCAACGCCCCACTCCCATTTTGTCCTTTCTGTCTGTGAGCCCCTGCCTGCTCTGTTACAATGAGACCCAACACAAGTCATAGAGTCATTCAGCTTGGAAACGGGCCTCACCTCCCAATTTGTCCTTGCCGACAGGGGGCAGCAACAGTGGCGTGGTTGAGGCGGCACAGAGGTGTAACGGTAGAGTTGCTGCCTTACAGCGTCAGAGACCAGGGTTCAATCCTGACTTTGGGATCTGCCTGTACGGAATATGTATGTTCTCCCCGTGACCTGCGTGGGTTTTCTCAGAGTGCTCCAAATTCCTCCCACACTCCAAAAACGTTCAGGTTTGTAGGGTTAATTGGCTTCGGTAAAATTGTAAATTTATCCATAGTGTGTAGGATAGTGTTAAGTGCCTGTCCCGCTTTCACGACCTAATTCACGACCTCTGCCGAGTTTGCCCTTGACTCATACTCGCAGCAAGGTCGTCACGAGGTCGTAGGTAGGTCGTAGCAGGCCGTGATGCTAGTCGTAGGTACTCGTGGCATCAAGTAGGTCGGGGAGTTTTTTCTAGCCTGTTGAAAAATGTCCACGAGTAAAAAAGGTCGCGAATTTGGTTGTGAAAGTGGGACAGGCCCTTTAGTGTGCGGGTGATCGCTGGTCGGTGTGGACTCGGTGGGCCGACGGGCCTGTTTCTGTGCTCTAACTCTCAAGTCTAAAGTCTAAAGCTTGAGGAACAACTTCTCATCTTCCATCAGCGCACGTTCAAATCATCCGGACTCAATATCAAATTCGACAACTTCTGGTTATTTATTTTTCTCTGTCTGTATTGGAACTGGATATTTAAGCTACAGGCCATTCAGCTATGACATTGCCTCAGTTTCTCACCCTTCATCGGCACAGACTGATCTGCCGGGTACATTCTATTGCATTTCATGACATTTTACCCTCTTTTAACTATACTATCTAACTGCCACCATTTATTCGTCCATCACTACTTATCTTCTTGGCAACCCTAACCTCATCCTTTTGTAGATATTCCCATTATCTCTCCCTCTCCCTCTATTTATCTCTCCCGTCTTCACTGCAACATAAAATTAACTTCCTTTTCTCTCTATACACTGGTGGGACAGTCTAGGACCAGAGGTCCTAGCCTCAGAATCAAAGGAAGTACCTTGAAAGGGGATGAGGAGGAATTTATTTAGTCAGAGGGTGGTGGATCTGTGGAATTCTTTGCCACAGAAGGCTGTGGAGGCCAAGTCAGTGGATATTCCTACAGCAGAGATTGATAGATTCTTGATTAGTACGGGTGTCGGGGGTTATGGGAAGAAGGCAGGAGAATGGGGTTGAGAGGGAAAGATAGATCAGTCCAGTCATGATTGAATGGCGGAGTAGACTTGATGGACCGAATGGCCTAATTCTGCTTCTTTAACTTATGAACTTGTGAACCTGAAATACTTGCTCTATTTTCCCCATTGTCTGAGCATTTGGCTGTTTCCAGCATTTTTATTTTTAGCTCAGATATCTGGCACTTGCCATTGTTTTGATCTCCAAATTTAGCATCCCAGACATCTACAATCCAAGAGGATTAAGGTAAAAAGGTGAGAAAATGTCTATGCATTAATTATAAACTGCTAAAGTTTACCTGATTCATCAATAACACCAGAGGATTGGATGAAAGTAAGCATCTTTGTTCAATTGGTGATAAACCAAACATCTGCAGGCCGCCATACTTAGAATTAGTTCTGTGAAAATTGATAGTTCACAAGTTCTAGCAGAATTAGACCATTCGGCCCATCGAGTCCACTCCACCATTCAATCATGGCTGACCTCTGCCTCCTAATCCCATTTTCCTGCCTTCTCCCCATAACCCTTGACACCCGTTCTAATCAAGAATCTATCTCGGCCTTAAAAATACCCACTGACTTGGCCTCCACAGCCCTCTGTGGCAATGAGTTCCACAGATTAACTATCCCCTGACTAAAGCTAACTACTCTCTGACGAAAGAAGTTGTGGCTAGGGACACAACCTAGCAAGGAATTGGCAAGACGTGGTGGGTGAAATGAAGTACTTTTGGTTCAGAGAGATTAAATTGAGTCAAACAGATAGTTTCTTAAAGGTCAATGAGGTTGTGTATTGAATGGGAATAGTGTGTACTGAATTTCAGTAAACATTTGACATGACTTAGCAAGACAGGCCATTAATTAAAATGGAGGCAAATGAAAGACTATCATCCATCTTACTCATTCTTTCTCAATGAACTCCAAGGAAACAATTGAATCTCGGGGTTCTGATCATTTCCGCTATCTGGACTTCTCACTGTTCATTCCACAATTCCACAATTCCTGTCCGTTGACAGTTTTATTTCCCAAAGTTCCATGATTATAACATACAACAGTACAGCATAACGGGCCCTTCTCATCACAATGTTTGTGCCAAACATGAAGCCAAGTTAAACTGATCTCATCTGTCTGTACGTGATCCATATCCCTCCATTCCCTTGCATCTCCATGTGCCTATCTAAAAGTCTCTTAAACGCCACTATCATATCTGCCTCCACCACCACCCCTGGCACACGTTCCAGCCACCCACCACTCTCTGTGTAAAAAAACTTGCCCGGCATGTCTCCTTTAAACTTTCCCCCTTACAATTTATAAGCTATGCCCTCGTGTTGAGACATCTCCAACCAGGAACAAAGTTCTGACTGTCTACCCTATCTATGCCTCTCATAATTTTATATACCTATCAGGTCTTGCCTCAACCTCCGACGTTCCAGGGAAAACAATCCAAGTCCATCCAACCACTCCTTGTAGCTGCAACCCTCTAATCCGGGCAGCATTCGGGTAAATCTCCTCTGCAAAGCCTCTATATCTTTCATGTATTGAGGTGAACTGGGACCAGAACTGCCTGCAATACTCCACAGTCATAAGGCATTCAAATAACCCTGACTAATTTTCTTTAATCACTGCTTCATGGAAAGTTGTGCCAAGGTGGCCAGATAGACACAAAGTGCTGGAGCAGACACAAAATGCTGGAGTAACTCAGCGGGGCAGGCAGCATCTCTTTAGAGAAGGACTGGGTGGCAATGGGAGTGCAGCATAGGCTCACCAGGTTGATTCCCGGGATGGCGGGACTGACGTATGATGAAAGAATGGGTCAACTGGGCTCGTATTCACTGAAATTTAGAAGGATGAGAGTGGATCTTATAGAAACATATAAAATTCTTGGAGGATTGAACAGGCTAGATGCTAGAAAAATATTCCCGATGTTGGGGGAGTCCAGAACCAGGGGTCATGGTTTAAGAATAAGGGGTAGGCCATTTAGGACTGAGATGAGGAAGAACATTTTTAGTTGTGAATCTGTGGAATTCTCTGCCACAGAAGGCAGGGGAGGCCAATTCACTGGATGTTTTCAAGAGAGAGTTAGATTTAGCTCTTAGGGCTAAAGGAATCAAGGGATATGGGGAAAAAGCCAGAACAAGGTACTGATTTTGGATGATCAGCCATGATCATATTGAAAGGCGGTGCTGGCTCAAAGGGCGGATTGGCCTAATCCTGCACCTATTTTCTATGTTTCTATTCAGCCAACTCAGCCAAGCAAATGTACAGCATCTTTTTGTAAGGCGATAAATGAGGTTCAACACTACTGATCAAAATAATGGTTCAGCTGTCCATTATTATATAGCCAATCTATGTCTTCACCCCATACTCAGATGTCAGGACAGAGGGAATTGGAAGGAATCACTTCACCATCCCATGCAAAAATTTCTATTCGTGGAGAATGACTAGTGAAACAAAATTGATCATGCATTGAGAAGGGAATTAGAGAAAAATGAAGGAAGATAATGAAATGTGCAAGAATATGGGTCGCAGTTCTTCCAGAGGGGTAATGTGAACAAAACAAGCCAATATCCATGATTTGATGTTGGATGCATTACTCTATAAATGAGCAATTTACTTTATTTTTTAATATTTTCCACACAGGAGGAATGCAGGAAAGTCCTGAGTCTGAAGAAGGGTCCTGACTCGAAACTGTACATAGTTCTCCAGAAATGCAGCCTTGACTGCTGAGTTACTCCAGCACTTTGTGACTTTTCTTGCAAACCGGTACCCTGCAGTTTCTTGTGTCTGCAAAGACCGAGCGAAGATAGGCCTCAAAATGCTGGAGTAACTCAACGGGACAGGCAGCATCTCTGGAGAGAAGGAATGGGTGACGTTTCTGGACGAGACCCTTCATCACACTGGTTAGGGATAAGGGAAATGATATAAGCTATGATGTAGAGAGTTAAAGGCCTAGCGACACAGTTATCAGCGACTCTTGTTGAATTCCGGGCAGATTTTAATCAGCGGGCACAAAACAAAACCTAGGAGAGTTTAATTGTGCAAAAAATATTCCAGTCTCATCCTTTCTGGAACATTTAGCGTATGCCTTCTGCAACAGAAGTTTGATGTTGAATTTTGAGCCGCATCGGCCACGACTGACAGGAAACCTGATTAAAAAGTATAAATGCAAGGTCGGATACCAAGGAAAATTCGCATCCAAACAGTGTATGTTAAGAAGAAAATACTGTCGGCTGATTGCCGAAAGGGAAATAAATTGCCTTCTCACAGTGCTTTGATTAAAAAGACAAAGCAAAGCCAGAAAGGGAACACTTAGGCTGATCGATTGGTGCTTAGACCTGCTTTCATACAAGCGCAGTGGCAAACCTCCAACCGGATTGCCACATACCACCCAAATGCTGCCTCCAGCAGCTCCAAACAGCAGATGATGAAGAAGGGTCCCGACTCCAAATGCCACCCATCTTTTTTCTCCAAAGATGCTACCTGACCCGCTGAGTTACTCCTGCACTTTGTGTCTATCTTCAGTAGATGATGAAATCTCTACGTCAGTCAGTGGATGATCAGCCATAATCACAGTGAATGGCGGTGCTGGCTCGAAGGACCGAGTGGCCCACTCCTGCACTTATTGTCTATTGTCTGTTGTCTATAGTGCATTGTACAATTGTACAAGATGCCCTATCAAAGCTGGTCCCATTTTCCCGCATTTGGCCCACATCCCTCGCAATCTTTCCGATCCATATCCCTGTCCAAATGCCTTTTAAATCATGTTGCAGTTCTTGCCTCCCCTGGCAGCTCGTTCCATACACCCGCCTTAGGTTCCTATTCAATCTTTCCCCTCTCACCTTAAACCTATGTCTGTTTCTTGAAAAAAGACACAAATTGCTGGCGTAAAACACAGTGGGTCAGGCAGCATCAATGGAGAACATGAACAGGTGACGTTTTAAATCGAGACCCTCTTTCTTACCCTGCTTGGTTCCCCTAGATCCTGTGCTTTCACCCTATCTATTCATAGAAACATAGACATAGAAAATAGGTGCAGGAGTAGGCCATTCGGCCCTTTGAGCCTGCACCGCCATTCAATATGACCATGGCTGATCATCCAACTCAGTATCCTGTACCTGCCTTCTCTCCATACCCCCTGATCCCTTTAGCCACAAGGGCCACATCTAACTCCCTCTTAAATATAGCCAATGAACTGGCCTCAACTACCTTCTGTGGCAGAGAGTTCCACAGATTCACCACTCCCTGTATGGACAATTTTTTTCTCATCTCAGTCCTAAAGGATTTCCCCTCTATCCTCAAACTGTGACCCCTTGTTCTGGACTTCCCCAACATCGGGAACAATCTTCCTCCATCTAGCCTGTCCAAGAATTTTGTAAGTTTCTATAAGATCCCCCCTCAATCTCGTAAAAACTAGCGAGTACAAGCCGACTCTATCCAGTCTTTCTTCATATGAAAGTCCTGACATCCCAGGAATCAGTCTGGTGAACCTTCTCTGTACTCCCTCTATGGGAAGAATGTCTTTCCTCAGATTTGGAGACCAAAACTGTACGCAATACTCCAGGTGTGGTCTCCCCAAGACCCTGTACAACTGCAGTAGAACCTCCCTGCTCCTATATTCCCCTCATGATTTTCCACACCTCTGTAAGATCACCCCTGAGCCTCCGAGCAATAAGCCCGGGTGCCTCTCCCTGTAGCTCAGGCCCTTGAGTCCTGGCCGCATCCTCGCAAATCTTCTCTGCACTCCGCAATTCCCTCAACTTATTCTTGCGGATTGTGGCCATATAGATGTGTCCCTCAACTGGGCAGCCACGTGGGATACATCGTCCTGATGTGTTTTTATTTAACACTTTGCTCTTCCCAATGTATATCTGTTGTTCAATCGAGGAATTCAACACTAAAAGAGTCCACTGTTACCCGCGCACAGATGGGCAAGATGGGAACAGGCTATGTCTCATAAACTGGTGACACATTCAATATCCTGCGAGTTAAATTAAACTGGAGATGAGGTTTCAGCAACAAAACATCCTGTGCCTATTTGTTTCCTAATCATTTAAAGCATGGATGAAAAGCAATATGCAAACAGAGTGATTCAGGCAAGATTCAATGCGCAGCATTGGTCTCCAGGGACACACACGTTCAGGCAGTATCAGGACTAGATGTGGGCAGCATGGTCACTTGATGCAAAAATGCCAACGGTGGCAAATCGATCATCTGTGAATGTGGCAACTTAGAACACTGTAAGTGGAAGACAGAAGACAACATTCATACACTTTGGCAACATTTTCAACTCAAAGGTCTCTTTAGATTCATGTGATGTCTCAACCGTTACGTTTTACAGCAAATCTGCGGGGTGGCGCGGCAGTAGAGTTGCTGCCTCACAACGCCATAGACCCGGGTTCAATCCTGGCTGAGGGTGCTGTCTGTGCGGAGTTTGCGAATCACATTCTCTCTGTGATCGCGTGGGTTTTCTCCGGGTGCTCCGGTTTCCACCCCCCACATCACAAAGACGTGCAGGCCTCTGTAAAATTGCTCCAGTGTGCAGGATAGAACTAGTGTACAGGTGATCGCTGGTCGGCGCAGACTCGGTGGGCTGAAGGTCGTGTTTCCCCGCTGCGTATATAAATAAACTAAACTAAAGTGCTACTTCCTTATCATTTAATTCTTAATTAACTTCAACTTGGCAAAGAGATAAGACTCTGGGACAACTTACTCCTGAGGAAACCATGATGGAAACATGTTTAATTGTCATATGTTCCAAAAGTGGAACAATGAAATTCTTACTTGCATAAGAATTGTACACAGTACTCATAGCAGTTCATTAAATTAAAAAAAACAAAAAACAGCATTAGGGCAAACCAAAAGCCGGAGTGTTGTGCAACCAAGACAGTTTCTAGTTAGACACAAAAGCTGGTGTAACTCAGCGGGTCACACAGCATCACTGGAGATGCTTCTTCAGATCCCTTCTTCAGACTGAGAGTCAAGGGAAAGGGAAATGAGAGATGTAGACTCTTTCTCCAGAGATGCTGCCTGTCCCTGCTGAGTTTCTCCAGCTTTTTGTGTCTATCTTTGGTTTAAACCAGCATCGGCTGGTTCCTTCCTACACAGTTCCCAGTTAGCTCATTCCAAACTGAAATACCTAAGGTCATCTGAATCCGCTTCTAAATGTGCTTTTTAATTGATAGTTAAAGGCCAACAGGTTAAATAATGTGGGGATGTGTTTATAGTTTGAGGGGAAACAGTCACAGAGAATAGAATAGAATGGTTTTGTCTAGACAAGGGAGGATTAAAGTGTGGATGAGAGAGGGTTTTAGTTTTTGCACAGCTGTGTCGGAAAACAGTTTGATGCAGCCTCAGGTATACTGACTATGAAGCTCTAACAATTTTGTTTTAACACTGACTTTTTTAACAACTTTGGACTTGAATCATGCAAAATGGTGCTGGAAAAACTCTTGTGTACTGTCTCAGTGTAATCTACCATTCCTACACTCTTGTACTTCAGTATGATTGTGCTTATTGTTACCATTGTACCATTGTTACTGAGCTCTATGCTCAGTTGTCAGTGCAGGTGTCAGAGGTTATGAGGAGAAGGCAGGAGAATGGGGTTAATAGATCAGCCATGATTGAATGGCGGAGTAGACTTGATGGGCCGAATGGCCTAATTCTACTCCTATCACTTATGTAAAAAACAAAATTTCAGTGCACCTGGGTACAGGTAGCAATAATGTTCCATTGAATCATATATTTCATGTTTGACACAGGCTTACTGACGATTTTCCAGATAAAATAAAATTGGAAGAACCCGTGGGTTTGTGTATTTAGATTTTTTAAAAGCTTTTGGTAAAGTTAGTGTGCAAAATTAACGCATCAGGGTAATGCGCCAGACAGGTAAGTGGTAACTAGTGGAAAATTGCAGAGAATTTTGTTTGAGCCCGTGATATTCACAATATATATTGCTGTTTTAGATGAAGGAACCAAACATAGTAGTTCAATGTTCATCCCTGGCATGAGATTGGGTGGGATTGTAAATTACGAGGAGGATGCAAAGTGGCTTTACGATTATTTAGACAAGTTGAATGTGTGGGTGTATAGATTGCAGATGTGGTGCATATGAGGTTATCCACTTTGCTAGGTGAAACCGAGAGGGGGACTATTATTTAAATGGCAATAAATTAGGAAATGTTGATGAAGTTCGGGGTGGTTTTGTCAACTGATTCCCGTGATGGTGCGATTGTCATGCGAAGAGAGATTTAGTTTAGTTTAGAGATACAGCGCGGAAACAGGCCCTTCGGCCCACCGGGTCCGCGCCGACCAGCGATCTCCGCACATTAACATTATCCTATTCCCACTAAGGACATTTTTTACATTTATACCAAGCCAATTAACCTACAAACCTGTACATCTTTGGAGTGTGGGAGGAAACAGAAGATCTCGGAGAAAACCCACGCAGGTCACGGGGAGAACGTACAGACTCCGTACAGACAGCACCCGTAGTCGGGATCGAACTGGGGTCTCCAGCGCTGCATTCGCTGTAAGGCAGCAACTCTACCGCTGCGCCACCGTGACTGCAACTTGTTGATTGGGTCAACAAGGCTCGATTCACTGAAGTTTAGAAGAGATACAAAATTCTGACAGGCCTGGACACAAGGGTTGCAGTGAGCCTATTTTGGTTTCTCACTATAGGGGATTGAAACTAGGGGTGTCATAATATGACAAAAGATATGTAGGACATAGTTTCCCCATTTGCTTTAGCTGCCAGAGTGGATAACCTTGCATATATCCACGATATATTGCATCTGCTATCTATACACCTGCTCACTCAACAGTTAGATGACGCTTGGAGAAGTACATGGCTAGGAAAGGTTTAGAGGGATGTGGACCAAACACGGGCAAATGGAACTCACTTAGAGGGGGCATCCTGGTTGGCATGGACGATTTGGGCCGAAGGGTCTTTTTGACGCTCGTACTTTAAATCGATGCCCACCAGTTCTTGATTCCCCAACCCTGGGAAAAAGGGTGAGCAGGAGAAGGGAAGTGAGATAAGGATATCATCCACCATGATATTGAAGGGCAGAGCAGGAGCCTGATCATTGACTCCTGATCCGATATTTCTTATTCTTCTGTGCGAGAAGAGATCTTCCGCAAATAATATTTTCAATTTGTTATCCCTTCCAACTCTGTGGAGGGCATTTACGTCAGAAGAAGAAAATCACATCATGATACAGCTGGTTTGCAAGTAAACTTTGAAATCATGTGTTGGTTAACACTGCATGCATAATCCAGCTTGGAAGGACATCTGATCATGGCAGATTCTTGAATCATGGCATTTCTCACTCTGTATTTTAATTGTTGGGCACTTGAAGCCTCGGTTTACTGAAAAGAATTGAGCCTTGCTCATAAGTTCATGTCACAGGTGCAGAAGTAGGCCATTCGTCGAGTCTACTCCGCCATTCAATCACGGCTGATCTATTTTTTCCTTCTCCCCATAACCTTTGATCAAAGGTCAAATGATAGACTGCCTCCATTTTCCTGAGCATTACACCCATTTCCCTTCTCCAGTCTATATTCTTCAAAAAACCTGTTACCAACTGATTGTGAACCATGTTTTGGTCACCCCATTTCCAGTTCTGGTCGCCCCATTATAGGAAGGAGGCGGATGCTTTGGAGAAGGTGCAGGAGAGCTATACCGGAATATTGCCTGATTTGAGGTAATTAGCTCTAAGGAGAGAAAACACAAAGTGCTGGAGTAACTCAGCGGGTCAGGCAGCATCTCAGGAGAACAAGGATTGGTGATGTTTCGGGTCGGGACTGACTATAAAGAGAGGTTGGACAAACATCGATTGTTTTCTCTCAAGCTCAGAGGGATTGGCAGAAGTTTATAAAATCCTGGTAGAAGTTTATAAAATTATGATAGGCATGGTGGCACAGCGGGAGAGTTGCTGCCTTACAGCTCTTGCATCGCCGAAGTCCAGGTTCAATCCTGACTACGGGTGCTGTCAGTACGGAGTTTAGATGTTCTCCCCGTAACCACATGGGTTTTCTCCACGATCTTCGGTTTCCTCCCACAATAGACAATAGATAATAGACAATAGGTACAGGAGTAGGCCGTTCGGCCCTTCGATTCAATGTGATCGTGGCTGATTATCCACAATCAGTTCCTGCCTTCTCCCCATATCCCCTGACTCTGCTATCTTTAAGAACCCTATCAAGCTCTCTCTTGAAAGTATCCAGAGAACCGGCCTCCTGAGGCAGAGAATTTCACAGATTCACAACTCTCTGTGTGAAAAATGTGTTTCCTCATCTCTGTTCTAAATTCCTTACCCCTTATTCATAAACTGTGGCTCCTGGTTCTGGACTCCCCCAGCATCGGGAACATGTTTCCTGCCTCTAGCATGTACAGACCCTTAATAATCTTATATGTTTCATCGGTCAACGCAGACTCGGTGGGCTGAAGGGCCAGTTTCCGCGCTGTATCTCTAAACTAAACAAAACATAGATTGGGTGGAGAGTCAGAACATTTTGCCCAGCATGGATATGTCAAAGATTAGAGGGCACAGCTTTAAGGTGAGAGGGGCAAAATTTTAAAGAGATGAGCGGGGCTAGCATTTTACACAGAGGGTGGTGTGTGCCTGGAATGCACGGCCATGGGTGGAGGTGGAGGCAGATACGATAGTGGCGTTTAGAGATTTTTTGATCGGCACATGGATATGCAGGGAATGCAAGGGATATGGATCACATGCACACAGAGGAGATTAGTTTAGCTTGCCATCATGTTCGATACAGTTATTATGTATTGTTCTATGTTCGTGGGTTCTGGAGTCTCATGATCTAGCCTTGCAGCCACAGTCACTTTGATGCATATTGGTGATACCCGATTCTCATTCAACCTGCATATACTGACCATCCAAATGGCGCTTAACCAGGACGAATCTTTGTGCGCTAGTCACAGAAGTGGATCTGCAATCACTTGATACGATCGCGCCACTCTTTTAAATCTCTACTCCGACGACAACATTTCTTTAACAATTAACTGTGTTCTGCACACCGTGGATTGTCACCTTGTCGTGGTGGAGAAGCTTGTGTGGACCTGAGAGTGATGCCGTCTGGAGCTATGCTCCTGGTAGGGCCACCCATGGCGGTAAGGTCAAGGGGGAGGTCTCTGACAAAGAGTAATCCAACCAAGACCTCAAGGATGGAACAGGCGGGGGACGATGGCTGACTTTAGTGGACGTCACAACGGCTGGGAAGGCGGATGAAGGTTGTAGCAGAAAAGGGTCACTGGTCGTCTTGGACTCCATGCCACTGGATCCTGACCCAGATCTGTCAAGGACCGTGTGGTGGCTGTCTGTGCACCAGTCTCCCCACGTTAAACAAAGTCATGCACAGGCGTCCTCCATATAGGGAATAGCACCCTGGAGACACCCATGGTCAGCCACGACTGAAGGGGGCCTAAATGTACACTGTGGGTGGCTCGATTGTAATCATGTGCTGGTGCTGGCTCGAAGGGCCTACTCCTGCACCTATTTGTCTATGTTTCTTTGTATTATCTTTCTCTATCCTTAGATATAGTTATTGATTAGTAGGACTGGATGTTACAATCCCTAAAGTTTTTCATTACAATTGGCATTTGGTATTCTTGGGGATGACCACTTGGAGATTTTGCTACCAATCAGAAACATCTTCAGTTGTGTACCTCAACGTCACTGGGTTTTCGGCCTTTTATTGTATTGTATTGTATTGTATTCAAATTTATTGTCATTGTCTCAATTTGAGACAACGAAATGAATTTCCCTTACAGGCAGTATCATAAAAAAAAAAACAAAAAAAAAAAAAAATAATAAATAAATAATAAAACATATTAAAAATAAAATTGAAATTGAATTTAAAAAAAAGCACAAACACAGAAAGTCCACAACACAACATAACATAAATGGCACCAAGGTGAGGATGGCACCATAGTCCCATCCCACCTTGATCACAAGACAGTCGAGGCAGGCCCACCGCAGAGTGATCAGACCTGGGTGTGTGTCTTATGGTTAGCCTCTAGATGGTCACGTGGCAGCCCAGACAGCATCTTTTCTCTTCAGCCACAGCCAGTGACTGCTCCATTCTGCTTTTGTCCTTCCATCTTCCTCTCTACCGCTGACTGTGGCTGGTTGGGCTCTGGACTCGTGTCCGTTGGTGGGACTGTACTTGGTTGAGCTTCATCCTGGGGTGCTGATACCCTGTGGACTGTGGTGGTTACCCTGCCACTGGGCTTCACTCGACTGATTTGGCCTACCTCTTAGAAGGTAATGGTCAATGCGAGGCCCCACACCAAGCCTTCACAGGCACTTTTCCCTGCCCTGGTGGATCTTGAGACCCTCCTCTGCTGTTATCTTTTCCCAGCCACAGATAATAATAATAATAATAAATTTTATTTATGGGCGCCTTTCAAGACACCTTACAAAAATTTAGCAAGTAGAGGAAAAACATGTAAGGGAATGAAATAAATAGTAGAGACATGACTAGTACACAAATTAAAGATGCAGATGCAGATGCAGCTTCGTAGCTTATGTCCTGCTGGGGCTGCTGCTCTGTCAATTGCTGTGCTAGTTGCCTTATTCATAGTCGATTCCTTCCGTAGCAATATAAGGGTGGATCCAAACCGCTGATTAGCGATGGATCCTGCTGGCATGAGGAGCTAGCCCATGCCAGCCCCGGTGGGGTCTATTCCCTACGGTCAGCAGTCTCTCCAGGCCTCTCCCTGGTTATCAGACTTAGCTCTTAGGGCTAACGGAATCAAAGGACATGGGGGGAAAGCAGGAACGGGGTACTGATTTTGGATGATCAGCCATGAACATATTAAATGGCGGTGCCGGCTCGAAGGGCCGAATGGCCTAATCCTGCACCTATCTTCTCTGTTTCTATGTTTCTGCTGACTGCTTGGCATGCAACAAAACCTTGTCGCGGTACCTTGGTGCACTTGACAACAAACTGAACTCGAGTTCAACTCAACATCATCCCAGCTCTGCTGTCTTGTGGCTGCATCCATCAGACCACCCCGTTAACTGATGAATGTAATATCCCACACTCTTTCAAACTGACAGCATCGGCTTTGCAATATGCTCTCCAAAGAGACAGTCTGGGTCACCAAGGGAATACGATTCTTCCAAAATAAAAATGTGCCCAATAAGGGAATTTGTAGAGTGCGATCCTTTGTTTAGTTTTAATCCAAAGCAAATCTTTCTTCAAGTTTCGTGGAGCAAAAGCACTTACCTGTTTAAGTGAGGCTTCTGTTTTCTCCGAACATGACCTTCTGGCAGGGTTGGTTTATGGTCTGGCAACAAGCCTAAAGAAAGCAATTAGTGCCACATTGGTCACTATAGTAGCAGCTGTATTTTATAGACTGTGAGTGTTACCCGTGTATATAATAATAAAGTTCCCACACACAGAAACCCAAAAAGCAGCTGTAAAACCAGCCGCAAGCATGTATAAACACTGTTGCCAGCATCATTTTTTCAAAAATAAACTCATAGCATCGTTGACAACTGCACTTTAAATTAATTTGCGTAATCATAGTTTTGAGGCGATTGAGAATTGAACCCTGCCTTAAGCAAACCTTCTTGCACGGCATCACTGTCTCTTTGCCAATGCTACAGTTGTCAGCTCGTGTTTTTATAATATAATACAAACTAATGGCTTCGAAGAGAGTGTGTGTGCATCTCATGCTCTCTCTCACACTTTTAGTCAATGAAAGTAAGCATGCAGGTACAGCAGGCAATGAAGAAAGCGAATGGCATGTTGGCCTTCATAACAAGAGGAGTTGAGTACAGGAGCAAAGAGGTCCTTCTGCAGTTGTACAGGGCCCTAGTGAGACCACACCTGGAGTATTGTGTGCAGTTTTGGTCTTCCAAATTTGGGGAAGGACATTCTTGTTATTGAGGTAGTGCAGCGTAGGTTCACAAGGTTAAATCCCGGGATGGCAGGACTGTCAAATGCTGAGAGAATGTAGCGGGTGGGCTTGTATACTCTGGAATTTAGTAGGATGAGAGGACACCTTATTGAAAAGATTATTAAGGGTTTGGACATGCTAGAGACAGGAAGCATGTTCCCGATGTTGGGGGAGTCCAGAACCAGGGTACACAGTTTAAGAATAAGGGGTAAGCCATTTAGAACGGAGATGAGGAAACACTTTTTCCACACAGAGTTGTGAGTCTGTGGAATTCTCTGCCTCAGAGGGTGGTGGAGGCCGGTTCTCTGGATACTTTCAAGAGAGAGCTAGATAGGCCTCTTAAAGATAGGGGATAAGGGGAGAAGGCAGGAACAGGGTACTGATTGTGGATGATCAGCCATGATCACATTGAATGGCGGTCTTAGCTCGAAGTGCCGAATGACCTACTCCTGCACCATTTGTCTACACACACACACACACACACACACACGGGGAAAAGGCAGGAGAATGGGGTTTAGGAGGGAGAAATAGATCAGCCATGATTGAATGGTGGAGTAGACTAGATGGGCCGAATGGCCTAATTCTGCTCCTATCACTCATGATCTTATGAAGAAATATGAGTCGCAGCAAGTAATGGTTTTAACTCGAGCCGAAAATAAATGAATTTGTCGTTGATCAATGGAAGTGAACAGTGTAAAGGCACAAAGCGATTTATTAGCAATTGACAAGGACAGACAAAGAGCTATATTTCTTCTGTGCCTCTCACCGTCTCACTACTCCCCAATGTATCCACAACCAATTAAGTGATTCTACAGAAAGGTCAGTGTTGAAAATTCGGAAACTCGCCGGCTAATTTGAGAAAAGCAAACACATAAAAAAAAACAATAAAAGGGCCAGTTAATTGGATGAGGTAATTTAATATGAGAAATAAATATTGGCCAGGAAGCTGGAAGGAACCACCCTATAATTTATCAAAAGTGCTGTGTTCGGCTGACGGGGGAGATGGGGGTCAAGATTCAATGTCTTTAAAGGCATTAGCGTTTGCCCAGTTTTATACAAGAAGCATCCTCAGTTCTGGGGGCTGGGACGTGATCCTTTAACCTCGAGGCAAACCTGCTGCCAGTTGAGCCTTGGACATGAGAGCAAGTCATGCTCAACGCAGAGAAACACCTCTTACCACGCCAAATGAAAATAAGGTTCAAACCAGGGTTTCCAATTTTGAATGGTTTAGGTCTAGGCTTATTATTGTCTCGAGTGCCAAGTTGAGCTTTGATCTGCTTGTAAGCCAATCTGAACGGATAACGCTGCACATAAATACAGCCAAGTCAAACTCAAGTACAGTAGGTAGAACAAAGGGGAAGGTACAGAGTGCAGAATACAGTTCTCAGCATTGTAGCGCACCAGTTCCACAGACAAAGTCCAAGGTCCGCAATGGGGTAGAGGTGAATCTGACAGTATCCTAACTTATGGAAGGGCCGTTCAGAAGCCTGATAACAGAGGGGAAGAAGCTGTTCCTGAGTCTGGTGGTGCGCGCTTTCAAGCTTCTGTACCTTCTGCCGGTCGGGAGTGGGATGGGACAAATCTTTGATTGTAGGGGCTGCTTTTCGATGTGTTGATGGAGTCAATGATGGGGGGGGAATCTGGTTTGTGTGATAGGTTGGGATACATCCACAAACTGTAATTTCTTGCGGACTTGGGCAGAGCAGTTCCCAAACCCAGCTGTGATGCACCCCGACAGTATGCAGTTGTATAGGGCTCTGGTGAGACCACATCTGGAGTATTGTGTACAGTTTTGGTTGCCTAATTTGAGGAAGGACATCCTTGTGATTGAAGCAGTGCAGCGTAGGTTCACGAGATTGATCCTTGGGATGGCGGGACTGTCATATGAGGAAAGATTGAAAAGACTAGGCTTGTATTCAATGGAGTTTAGAAGGATGAGGGGGATCTTATAGAAACATATAACATTATAAAAGGACTGGACAAGCTAGATGCAGGAGAAATGTTCCCAATGTTGGGCGAGTCCAGAACCAGGGGCCACAGTCTTAGAATAAAGGGGAGGTCATTTAAGACTGAGGTGAGAAAAAACCTTTTCACCCAGAGAGTTGTGAATTTATGGAATTCCCTGCCACAGAGGGCAGTGGAGGCCAAATCACTGGATGGATTTAAGAGAGAGTTAGATAGAGCTCTAGGGGCTAGTGGAGTCGAGGGATATGGGGAGAAGGCAGGCACGGGTTATTGATAGGGGACGATCAGCCATGATCACAATGAATGGCGGTGCTGGCTTGAAGGGCCGAATGGCCTCCATCCTGCACCTATTTTCTATGTTTCTCTGCTTACTACGGCGCACGTTACTCAGCTCTGCTTGAAGATGGCGGGATGTGATGGAGATTGAGGAGCATAACAACATCCTCTTCATACAATCTCTGGTCTAGTCACAGATAGATGTAGATACAACTGATTTGTAAAACTTTATAAGTGCACCGTTTTTGACTGAAAGTGAGTGCTTTGCCAAAATAAACGACTACAGGGCTCCACAGATCATCCTCTATTGACCTATTCCCTGAAAATAGTAATTGTAGAAGTATTTGAGAACCTTATTCCATATTGTAAATAGACTTTAAAGAACTACTATTAATACACTTTATTTCCGATTTCTCTTTGTCCCCAATTCACTAAGTTGTCTAGAACGTAGAACAGCACGGCACTGGAACAGGCCCTTTGGCCCACAATGTCTGTACCGAACATTATGCCAAGTTAAACTAATCTCCTCTGTTTGCACATGAAGCGGCACAGAGGCGCAACGGTAGAGTTGCTGCTTTACAGTGCCAGAGACCCGGGTTCCATCCTGACTACGGGTGCTGTCTGTACGGAGTTTGTACGTTCTCCCCGTGACCGCGTGGGTTTTCTCCGGGTGCTCCGGTTTCCTCCCACACTCCAAAGACGTGCGTGTTTGTGGGTTAATTGGCATTGGTAACAATTGTAAATTGTCCCTTGTGTGTGGGACAGTGCTAGTGTACAGGGATCGCTGGTCGGCGCCGACTCGGAGGTAGCGAAGGGGCTGTTTTGGCGCTAAATTAAACTAAACCACAATGATGTTGCAGCCAAGAAAGCACATCAATGCCTCTACTTCCTCCGAAGGCTGAGGAAACTTGGCATGCCACTAATAACTGTTACCAATTTCTACAAATGCACCATAGAAAGTATCCTACCGTGGTACATCTCACAGCTTTGTAATGGCATCCGTCCCGCCTAAGAACGCAATAACTTACAAAGTTGTGAAAGTACACAAGCCAGCTCCACAACCCCACCCTCGACTCCACCTTCACATTCACTGTAACAATAATTTTTCCCCAAGAAAGCTTGAAGAACATCCTTGAATTGCTTCCTTACTAATCAAGAATCTCCGCTTTAAAAATACCCAAAGATTTGGCCTCCACAACCGTCTGAGGCAATCTGCTTCTTCTTCTTGCGTATGGCGTGCACAGCCTAAAGTTGTAGGTCAACTTGTTTGATTTGATCTATTTGTTTGTGCACGTCGGGTTGATTGCATTAGTCGAAACAGGGTGGACCACGTGAAGGTTGCAATCTCCCACCCCTCTGTGGCAATGAATTCCACAGATTCACCTCCGTCTGGCTGAAGAAATTCATCCTCATCTCCTTTCTAAAGGTACATCCTTTTAGTCTGAGACTGTGCCCTCTGGTCCTGATCTCTCCTACTACCGGAAACATCTTCACCACATCCGCTCCAGCCAAGCCTTTCACCAGTCGGTAAGTTTCAAATGAGATTCCCCCTCATCCTTCTAAACTCCAGCGAGGGGAGGCTCAAAGCCGTCAAACATCCCTGGGCTCATTTCCAGGAGCGGTTGGTGCTTCTCCATAGTGAGAAGAGTACATAGATTCACTTCTCCATTGATTTCTCCATAGATGGAGTTGATTCAAACATAGAACAGTACAGAAAAGGAGCAGGTACTCTGACCACCAATGCCGTGCCAAATTGGGTTGCCAACTGTCCCGCATTAGCCGGGATATCCCATATATTGGGCTAAATTGGTTTGTCCCATACAGGACCGCCCTTGTCCCGTATTTGAATGCAGCTACTCGGATCGAGGGGACTATCGGGTTGGAGCGCCGCATCCGGCCCCGCCTCACCCGTCCCGACATATTGCAGCCCATGGAGTGCACCAGCAGCGCATCACAAGTGGCTCCGTCGGTCGGCAGCCCGGCTAGCTGTCCGACCTTCGGACCTTCGCTTACCGACACCACCACCACCCCTCCTTCTCATGGCCGATCGTCGGTTCATGATTTGGATGGGGTGTCGGACTTTGCGCGCAATGTCCGGCAGCCGGGCCAATACTCCTCAGCTGGCCCACCGACTAGGCTTTGTGTGCAGTCCAGCACCCGGGCCAACTCAACGAGTCGGTCAACGAATTGCCGTCGGGCATTTGTCCCTTGTTTTGACCTTTTGGGAGTGGGAAAGTAGGCAGCCCTCGTGCCAAACATGATGGCAAGACCAACTCTTACCTGCCTGCACGTGATCCATATCCCTCCATTCTCTGCACATCCACGTGCTTTCCACAACTCTCTTAAAACATCACAATCGTATCTGCCTCCATCAAAACCCCTGGCAGCGCATTCCAAGCACTCACCACCCTCTGGATAAAAAAAAAACTTGCCCCACACACAACTGCTTTGGTCATCTCACCGTACACCTATGCCCTCTGGTAACTGATATTTCCATCCTGGGAAACAGATTCTGACTGTCTACTCTACCTATGCTTCTCATCATTTTATATACTTCCATCAGGTCTCTACTCAACCTTCAGTGCCACAGTCTGAATATTCAGTGAGGAGCGAGTCATTTGTGCCTCTGGATGAACAGGGTCCAGGCTGCCATCCATGCAGAAGCTCAGGTGTGTAAAACAATAAGGTCTGAATGATAGACACAAAATGCTGGAGTAACTCAGCGGGCCAGGCAGCATCTCTGGAGAGAAGGGATGTGTGAGGTTTCTGGTCGAGACCCTTCTTCAGACTGATTTTAGACGAGTCACAAACCGAAACGTCATCTATTCCTTTTCTCCAGAGATGCTGCCTGTCCCACTGAGTTAAGGGCCTGTCCCACTTTCACAACCTTTTTTTACTCGTGGACATTTTTCATCATGCTAGAAAAAACGCCCCAACCTACTTGATGCCACAAGTACCTATAACTACCTACAACCTCGTACGTCCTTGTGACGTCCATGCTGCGAGTATGAGTCAAGGGCAAACTCGGCTGAGGTCGTGAATTAGGTTGTGAATGTGGGACAGGCCCTTTACTCCAGTACTTTGTGTCTATCTTCGATGTCTTTCTACAACTTCTGCAGTTCCTTCTTACACACAAGGCTTGGATGATTCTTCTCCATAGATTTTTCTGGGAGTTGATGGAGAACATAGAACAGTACAGCTCTTAAGCCCCTGTCCCACCTACGTGTCCTTGGCACGCTAATTACGCGACCTCGTGGTCGCGTTGAGGCGCGACGGTCCCGAGCGACTTCATGCGTCCGCACAGCCGTCTGGAGCGCGTGACGTCATTTTAAGATGGACGCAAAATGCAGCAGTAACTCGGCGGGACCGGCGATGTTTCGTGTCGAGACCCTTCTTCAGTCTGAAAGAAGAGTCTTGCCCCGAAACGTCACCCATTGCTTCTCCCCAGAAATGCTGCCGGTCCCGCTGAGTTACTCCAGCATTTTGTGTCTATCTTGAATTTTCTTGGCCCCGCTCTGGGAGTAGAAGTGGGGGCGGATCCGGACCACATCGGCCGTGAGCCCCAGGCCGAGTTTGACGATCGTTTGCCTGCTT
Organism: Leucoraja erinaceus; assembly: GCF_028641065.1. Lineage (NCBI taxonomy): Eukaryota > Metazoa > Chordata > Chondrichthyes > Rajiformes > Rajidae > Leucoraja > Leucoraja erinaceus. Next base: position 91,563,589 of record NC_073381.1, read on the forward strand.
CTGCCGCTGTTGGAGGTGAGACGTTGCGTCACGCCAGGGTCTTGGGCCTGTCCCACTTTGGCCGTCAGTTACGCGACAGGTCGTTGGCGCGCAAAGATTTTGTTTGCTACAAAATTTCGGAGCGCCGCGCGTTACCGCGCACAACTACATACCCCTCTGCGCTTCTCAGTGGGAACGGCCCCGTGCGGCCACACGATGCCCGTGCGCCTCAACATGACGACGAGGTTGCGTAATTTGCGTGCCAAGGACACGTAAGTGGGACAGGGCCTTTACTGAGAGAGACAGAAATCTGAAAAAACCCTCACTGATTTGTGCTTCCCCTAGATGGCATGTTTTGCCTGTTTTTGGCTCAGCCAGCAAGGTTGGAGAGCAGCCTCAACAGGTCGCTCTCTGAGCTGATTCTACTGCCTCAATCATGCTCTGTAGCAGTAGATGTATTGCCACCACCAAACGCAATCCACATCCGCTACCAGCAGCACCCCCTCGCCAACCATTCTGTAGCCGGGAATTGAAACATTAACTGTCAAGAACCAGGCTGTGGAGATCTTTCCCCTCTCGCCCCCCGAGGTCTTTAAGAATCTTTTTACTCTGGATGACAGAGTTTGAAGGGTGCCCAGAAAGAAGTGTATGAGATTTTAACTTGGCATCATTTTCCACCTAGGTGACGGTGTGGCCTGATGATCTTTAAAGTGCGCGGGTACTGTTAAAGGGGATGTGCAGAAAGGAAGGGCAGGTGCTGCTATATTACCGAACACAGACAGAAAGTGCTGGAAGCAGTGGAGTAGAGGGGTAGTGGGCAGATACGATAGAGGTCATAGACATAGCACGGGCCCTTTGGCCGAACTTGCACATGCCAACGAAGATACCCCATCTACACTAGTTCCACCTGCCTGCGTTTGACCCATATCCTTCTAAACCTTTCCTAAAAATGTGCCTGTCCAATGTCTTTTAGATGTTGTGATAGTCCCTGCCTCAACTATCTCCTCTGTGCAGCTCGTTCCATACACCCACTACCCTTTGTGTGAAAATTTGCCTCTCCGGTGCCTATTAAATCTTTCCCCTCTCGCCCCGACGTCTTTAAGAAGCTTTTAGACAGGGATATGGATTACGTGCAGGCAGAGGGGTTTAACTTGGCATCATGTTCAGCTCGGACGGTGTGGCCTGATGATCTGTTCCTGTGCTGTACTGTTCTATGTGTAGAAAGGAAGATCTTCGATATATACCGAAGACAGACTCCAAATGCTGTAGCAGGTTTGTAAGTAACAGGGACGGCACAGCGGGAAATGTGCTGACTGACAGCCCTTATGTGCACCAGAGATAGTGTTAATCCCGACTACGGGGCTGTCTGTCGAAGCAGACGTTCTGGGCTGAAGGGCAGTGTTTATTTTTAAGCTGTAGAGATAGATAATTCTAACTCAGTGGGTCAAGCAGCATCTATGGGGAGAAAAAGAATGGATATTCCCCAGAGATGCTGACCTGAACGAACTGACTTGATGGACTCCAGCACTAATTCTCTCCTATCTGACCTTGTACTCTTCTCATGATCTAAACGTTTTCCTCCCACACCAAAATACGTACCTGCGCTTTGCTTGATTGGCTGTGTATAAATGTAAATTGTCAAAAATTAACAAAAATCACTGTGTTAATATGCGGGGATCACTTGTCAGCGCAGACGCGGTGGGCTGAAGGGCCTGAAACATCGCTGTATCTCTAAACTAAAGTAACTCAGTTCAAGCCCATCTCTGGTGCACCGCCATTCCCCAGAGATGATGCCTGACCCACTGATCACTCCAGCACTTTGTGTCCCGTACCTGCCTTCTATGTTCCAAACCCCCTGATCCCAAAATGCCACTGCGCTTTGCTTGACACATCATACTCCCTCTTAAATATAGCCAATGAACTGGCCTCACTACCCTCTATTAAAGAGAGTTCCAGAGATTCACCAAGAGAAGCAGTCATAGGATGCAACATTTTTTGTGCGATTAACCTTTTTAAAAAAAATTTCCTTTCAACATGCAGATTTTGTTCTGGCATGCAACCTGTGCAGCACGGTGGGGCAGCGGTAGAGTTGCTGCCTTATAGTGCCAGGGACCCGGGTTCCATCTTGACTACGGGTTCTGTCTTTACGCAGTTTGTACGTTCTCCTTGTGACCGCGTGGGTTTTCTCCAGGTGCTCCGGTTTCCTCCCACATTCCAAAGACGTACAGGTTTGTAGGTTAATAGGTTTCTGTAGATTATCCCTAGAGTGCAGGATAGAACCATCATTGGGGTGATTGTTGGCCAGCGTGTACTCGGTGGTAGCGAAGGGCCTGTCTCCATGCTTTATATCTAAACTAAACTGAATGCATAATCTACAGAGCGAAACAACGCTAGGCTACATATAAGGGCGTCTGTGCGATGATTTAACATCATCTAGATCCAAGATGTGGGTGGGGTGTGTGGAGACCCAGTAGCTCCAGTGGTGGTTTGGCATTGCTTCACCTTTGTTTCTGCACAGCTGGGAACCAGCAGTTGAGTAATACTCTTGGCAATAACCCATTGGCATCCTCTACCACAATCATGTGTCATATGTAACTTGCAGGAGTGGTAAGCCAGCAAGCTTCCAAGGAATAGTCTGAGAAGATTTAGAGTGCAGCTAAAACATACATCTATTACATCTGTCCGACACTGGGCAGAGACCTCGAACCATGCTGGAATATTCACTGGAGTTTAGAAGGTTATAGAAACAAATAAAATTATAAAAGGGCTAGACAAGCTAGATGCAGGAAAAATGTTCCCAATGTTGGGGGAGTCCAGAACCAGGGCCCAGTCTTAGAATAAAGGGGAGGTCAAGACTGAGGTGAGAAAAAACGTTTTCACCCAGACAGTTGTGAAATTGTGCAATTCATTGCCATAGAGGGCAGAGGTGGCCAAGTCACTGAATGGATTTCAGAGAGAGTTAGATAGAGCTCTAGGGGCTAGTGGAATCAAGGGATATGGGGAGAAGGCAGGCACGGGTTATTGATAGGCGACGATCAGCCATGATCACAATGAATGGCGGTGCAGGCTCGAAGGGCCGAATGGCCTCCTCCAGCACCTATTTTCTATGTTTCTATGTTTCTATGCTGTCAGACAAACAGTGTAGTCAGGTCTGCAGTGTTCTTACAGTTATATGGCCATGGTCAAATGTTCAGCATCTGATTTCTACAAGGATTTTTTTAAGAGGGTCAAATCGTTTTTAATAAATGAACAACATCCCATAACACAGAGATGTTGTCCGTTTCTAGAACCACAAGCAAGTAACACAAACTCTGACGTAAAAAGACACACATTTCTGGAGTGACTCAGTGAGTCAGACAGTGTCTCTGGAGAATGTGGATAAGTGATATTTTGGCTAGGGACTTTTCTTCAGACTGATGAAGGGCTTCGACTCGAAATGTGATTTATCCACGTTCTCCAGACGCTGCCTGGCCCACTGAGTTACTCCAGTACATTGTGGGTTTTTTTTGTAAAGCAGCATCTGCAGATCCTTGCTTCTACAACCACTGACATGTCCTTTTGATCTGTCCCGCTCAGAAAGATACCATTCTGTCTTTTAACTGTGCCTGTCCCTCTAAAACATATATCCACGTATTCATTCTTCTGAGCTCTCTTGAACATCTACAGGTGTATGCTTGAGAGCATATTGACTGTTTATATCACGGCTTAACAACGCGAACACCCCAGACAAAAGAGAGTGGTGGACAATGCCTGCTCCATCACAGGTAAGTGACCTCCCCACCGTCGAAGGGATCTCGACAAAAGACAATTGACAATGGGTGCAGGAGTAGGATATTCGGCCCTTCGAGCCAGCGCCGCCATTCACTGTGATCATGGCTGATCATCCCCAATCAGTACCCCGTTCCTGTCTTCTCCCCATATCCCCTGACTACGCTATCTTTAAGAGCCCTGTCAAGCTCTCTCTTGAAAGTATCCAGAGAACTGGCCTCCACCACCCTCTCAGGCAGAGAATTCCACAGACTCGCAACTCTCTGTGTAAAAAAGTGTTTCCTCATCCCCGTTCTAAGTGGCTTACCCCTTATTCTTAAACTATGGCCCCTGGTTCTGGACTCCCCCAACATCGGGAAGATGTTTCCTGCCTCTAGCGTGTCAATAGACAATAGGTGCAGGAGTAGGCCATTCGGCCCTTCGAGCCAACTTCACCATTCAATGTGATCATGGCTGATCATCCCCAATCAGTACCCCGTTCCTGCCTTCTCCCCATATCCCCTGACTCCGCTATTTTTAAGAGTCCTATCTAGCTCTCTCTTGAAAGCATCCAGAGAACCTGCCTCCATCGCCCTCTGAGGCAGAGAATTCCAAACCCTTAATAATCTTATATTGTTCAATAAGATCTCCTCTCATCATTCTAAACTCCAGAGTGTACAAGCGCAGCCGCTCCATTCTCTCAGCATATGACAGTCCCGCCATCCCGGGAATTAACCTTGTGAATCTACGCTGCACTCCCTCAATCTACAGGAGATGCTGCCTCAAAAAGGCAGCCAGCATCATCAGACAGTCACATCACCCTGGCCACACTGCCATTTCACTCCTACCATTGAGAAGAGGGGATAGGAGTCTGAACACTGTGACCGCCAGGTTCAAGAATAGCTTCCTTCCAACAACCACCTGACTCTTGGATGCTACTTGACACTAATAAACACAACTATGCACTTCTATGGACCATGAGGAATTTGTACTAAAACTTTTTCACTTTTGGTTTTTAGGTTGTGTTTATGTGGGGGGGGTTGAAATGGGGCTTGCTGTCTCTCCCTTCGGGGGAATGCAACTTTTTTGTCGTATCCCCCTTCTCTGCCTCCGTCTGCGCTGAGGCCTAATGGCAGAGCTGGCGACCTCGAGACTCCGGAGGCAGCCAGTCAGGACTCACCCTGGGTTCGTTCGGCCGAACGCACTATGGGAACTTCACTTGCCCCCCTGCAAGAACTATACTATACATCAGGAGGTGCAACTCAAGAGCCAACAATATCATGGGAGACCCCTTCCACCCCTGCAACGGACTGTTCCAGCTGTTACGGTCAGGCAAACGCCTCCGTTGCCATGCGGTGAGAACGGAGAGGTTGAGAAAGAGTTTCTTCCCAGAGGCCATTCGGACTGTAAACGCCTATCTCAACAGGGACTAACTCTACTGAACGTTTTTCCTTCCATTATTTATTATGTAAAGGTATATGTGTGTTATGATTGTGTTTATAATTTGTTTGGTTGTTTGTCTTTTTGCACAATAGTCCGCGAGCATTGCCACTTTCATTTCACTGCACATCTCGTATGTGTATGTGACAAATAAACTTGACTTGACTTGATTAGCCATGACTGAATGGTGGTGTTTACTTGATGGGCTGAATGGCCTAATTCTACTCCAATCACTTCTGATCTTATGACCTTATGAAGCTACAACATGGAGGACAGGAAGATGTGCTCTCCAGCCCAACTACGTGAAGGAAGTGGGGTAGATTTTGAGACATGGGCCTGTGCCGGCATGATCGAGCCTAATACTCCGCACAGTCCTGGTAGATTCAAGTAATAAATTCAACAATTGTGCACAGGCAGGCAGAGGAGGTCTACACCTGAAAAACAAACACCCGGAAGAGAGTAATCGACATTGCGAATGACTATTTAACCAGAATAAACATGCTAATGCAAGTTGGCAGGTTCAACGTCAGTTTACCACGACTGTCTTTTGATTTACCATTGTGTGTCAATCAGTTGCCGTGATACTATCTCACGTGAGAGTCACTCATTGCATCTACTGTTTGAACAAAGGGAAGAAACTAAGATTTGCTGACGAATGCTTTCAGTTTTAATCAGTTAAAAGCGGTTTTATTTTCATTGTAACCTGACAAATGTGCTTCACGCAGATTTCCATCTTGCGTCACAAAAGGTGTACATGATGACTTCGGCCTATCCGTTCTTGCCCACATCAGTGGTCACAGATTCCTTCTTGATTTAGCGTCACACAGGTTATGGGGAGTAGACTGGGGATTAGGAAAGTAGGGGATATGTATGAAGTGGGCAAACTGTTATCATTTCAACAATTAAAATTTAAATTTAAATTGAAGGATAATCAATATTTTAAATATATACAGGTATGTGACTTTATGAAGAAATATACACATAGATTTCAAACTATATTTTTAGATCCTTTAGAAGAAGCAATGAATATTAAGGCTGATTCACAAAAATTAATATCATACTTTTATAATAATATGTTAAATAGAGAATCACCCTCAACAGAAGCATTAAGGGAAGATTGGGAACATGAGCTAATGATAAAGATCTCGAAGGATAGATGGGAAAAGTATTTGATGAATACACATAACTGTTCTATTAATGCAAGACATAATTTAATTCAATTCAAATTATTACATAGACTATATTATTCAAAAACGAGGTTGAATAAATTTTATCCAAACGTCTCTCCCAGATGCGATAAATGTTTGTTTCAAAACGCTAATATAATACATTCATTTGTAGGATGTACAAAGTTGAATAAATTTTAGAGTGATATATTTGATATATTTACAAAGCTTTTCAAGTCAAGAATAGAACCCAAAACGGAATGGATTATATTTGGAATAATAGGAGAAGATACCAATTTAAATAAAGATCAAAATGTTTTTTTTAATTATGGGTTAATAATTGGAAAGAAATTGATACTAAAATTTTGGAAAAATACAACCACACCAACTGTTAAAATGTGGATTAGGAATATGATGGACATAGCACGCCTTGAAGAAATGAGACTCCGACTAATAGATAAATATGACCAATTCTTAAGGAGTTGGTCTCCTTTCATCGACTTTTTGGAATCATGTGATGCAGCGGTACCGTAAAGATTGCTGATTTCAGTTCATGACGCGGATAGATCTACATCTCCGAATACAGATTTGAAAAATTCTCTTTTAAGGGGCCTTCTCTTCTATTTCTACTTTCCACTTTCTCTCTTCCTTTTTTATTTTTTATATACACACTTCACGTTTTTCTACTCTCTACCATCTATTTTTCCACTTTTTCCTCTTTCTATTGTTTTCTTTTTCTTGTCTTGCTTACTTCCTTCTCATAACATAAAACTAGAGGTTGTACATAGAATGGATTACGGTATTACATAGTTGGCACCTAAAATTAGGTTCCACTGTACTGTTTTGTGCTGTATTAACTTCTAATAAAAAAAAAAAAAAAAAACAAAAAAAAAAAAAAAAAAAAAAAAACACAGGTTATGGGGAGGAGGCAGGAAAATGGGATTAGGAGGAAGGGATCAGCCATGATTGAATGGCCGAGCAGATTTAATTCTACTCCTATAACCTGTGAACACAGTGTCGAAGCAGGCCCTTTGGCCTAACTTGCCCATACCTACCTACATATCACATCCACACTTCTCCCACTTGCCTGCGTTTAGCCCATATTCCTCTAAACCTGTCCTATCCATGTACCTGTCTAATTTGAGTATAGGAGCAGGGAGGTTCTACTGCAGTTGTACAGGGTCTTGGTGAGACCACACCTGGAGTATTGCGTGCAGTTTTGGTCTCCAAATCTGAGGAAGGACATTATTGCCATAGAGGGAGTGCAGAGAAGGTTCACCAGACTGATTCCTGGGATGTCAGGACTGTCTTATGAAGAAAGACTGGATAGACTTGGTTTATACTCTCTAGAATTTAGGAGATTGAGAGGGGATCTTATAGAAACTTACAAAATTCTTAAGGGGTTGGACAGGCTAGATGCAGGAAGATTGTTCCCGATGTTGGGGAAGTCCAGGACAAGGGGTCACAGCTTAAGGATAAGGGGGAAATCCTTTAAAACCGAGATGAGGAGAACTTTTTTCACACAGAGAGTGGTGAATCTCTGGAAACTCTGCCACAGAGGGTAGTTGAGGCCAGTTCATTGGCTATATTTAAGAGGGAGTTAGATGTGGCCCTTGTGGCTAAGGGGATCAGAGGGTATGGATGGAGAGAAGGCAGGTACGGGATACTGAGTTGGATGATCAGCCATGATCATATTGAATGGCGGTGCAGGCTCGAAGGGCCGAATGGCCTACTCCTGCACCTAATTTCTATGTTTCTATGTTTCTTAAAGGTTGTGATAATCTCTGCCTCTGCTACCTCCTCCGGCATACAACCACCAACCAGCCTTTGTGTCAAAAAGTTACCTCTCAGATTCCTATAAAATCTTTCACCCTTCACCTTAAACCTATGCCCTCTGGTTCTCGATTCTCCCACTCTGGGCAAGAGACCAGAGTCTCAAACAATAGTAAATCAAAGACAGTCGTAGTAAACTGGGCCACACTTCTTTACACGTTGCCTTTTTCGCTGAATAGCAATGGCCTCTAGTCTTTGACATTTACACCCTGGAAGAATAGTTCCAATTGTCTTCCCTATCTATGCCTCATAATTTTATAGGCTTCTATCAAGTCTCCCCTCCAACTTTGAGACTCCAGAGAAAACAAACCAAACTTTCCCCACCACTCAGTCATGCAGCATGGAAACAGACCGTTTTGTTGCAGTTCTCGTTGCAATGGTGATTCCAAAAGAAAACAGCCTCCTCCCTCATCGACTCCATCTTACGTTCAAAGCTGCCTCGGGAAAGCCGCCAATGTTATCAAAGACCTTTCCCACCCTGTTCATTCCTCCTCCTCCCCTCTCCCATGGGGCAAGCCGATACAAAAGCTTGAAAGCTCGCACCATCAGATTGACAAACAGCTGTCCTCCCCGCCGTTATCTGACGACTGAACGGTCCTCCAATAAGTTAAGGTTGTATTCCCAATCTTCCAAGCTACCTCTCTGCGGACTTTGCATTTTAATGTATCTGCACTTCATCTAACTGCAGGTAGACACAAAATGCTGGAGTAACTCAGCGGGACAGGCAGCATCTCTGGAAAGAAGGAATGGGTGACGTTTCGGATTGAGAACCTTCTTGAAGAAGGGTCTTGAAGAAAGAATCTCTCGTTTCCCTTTCCCTCGAATCTGAAGAAGGGTCTCGACCCGAAACATCACCCATTCCTTCTTTCCAGAGATGCTGCCTGTCCCGCTGAGTTACTCCAGAGTGAGTTTCTGCAGTCTGAAGAAGGGTCTCAGCCCGAAACGTTGCCTATTCCCCATCTCCATAGGTGATGCCTCACCTGCTGAGTTTCTCCAGCATTTTTGTCTACCTTCAATTTTTCCAGCATCTGCAGTTCTTTATTAAACAATGCTCCAGCATATTGTTTCTACCTTCAGTTTAAACCAGCATCTGCAGTTCTTTCCTCCACTTTATGCAACTGCAACACTTTACTGCTGTAACTCTATATTCTAATCTCCACACTGGTATATTTATCTTTGCACTACCTGTTGTACTTGCGTATAGCTTGATTGTAATGTATAGTATGATAGAAGTATATAAAACTGGGAGGGGCACAGATGGGATAGACACTCAGAACCTTTTCCCGGGGGGGAACACTAGACGGCGCATAAGTTGAGAGAAGGAAATTGTAATTGAGATGTGAGAAGCAAGTTATATTGTACACAGAGAATGGTGGGTGCCTGGAACACATTGCCAGGGGTGGTGGTGGAGGCCGTTTAAGAGGCTTTTGGATAGGCAGGAAATGGTGGGATATGGTCCTGACATGAAACGTCACCGATCCAAGTTCTCCAGATATGCTGCCCGACTCGCTGAGTTGCTCCACCACTTTGTGTCTTTTCTTTTATAAGAATATAATGGTCGGTTTTGATGAACACGGCACGGTGATGCAGTGGTAGATTTGCTGCCTTGCGGCGCTGGAGACCCGGGTTTGATCCCGACTACGGGTGCTGTCTGCACGGAGTTTGTACCTTCTCACCGTGACCGCGTGAGTTTTCTACGAGACCTTCGGTTTCCACCCAATCCCCAACGACGCGCAGGTTTGCAGGTTAATTGGCTTGGTATCAATGTAAAAATTAGAAAAGGATTGGACAAGCTGGATGGAGGAAAAATGTTCCCAATGTTGGGGGAGACTAAGGGGCAGCAGTCTAGGAATAGGGAATGGCTAACACGTGGAATGAATGCAGGAACTACAACAGTGTACCTTCCCTTTTTAGCGCACACGCACAAAAGCACAAACAATGGCACCATGGCCAAAGAAATGGTTAAGGGTAATTTTGATCTAAAGAGGATTTGCGAAAAATAAAGCAAGGGGACAGTGTAAATTTCAACAAAAGAGATTGATGAGGAGAGCAGAAACAGGGAATGAGAATAAATCTGCAGGCTACATAAAAGTGGACCATAAAAGCTTCAGCAAAGCACCACAAGTGAAAAAGATTCACAAAGACTAATGTTGGTCCCTGACAGGCGAAAAGAGGAGAATTTGTAACGGGCAACAAAGCAATGACAGGTCGCTTAAACAAACACTGTCTTCAGAGAAATGAACCAAAAATAACTTCCAAGAAATGCCAGCGGACCGAGAACAAAATGAAAAGGAGGAATTAAAAGGAAATAGTGTAAGTAAACACAAAGTGCTGGAGAAATTAATGGGACTGAAAGCCAATATATCCCCAGACCCTGTTAATCTACTTTGCAGAGTACTTAGAGAGACAGTCGCAGAAATAATCAATGCATTCCTTGTTATGTTACAATATTCTACAGATTATTCTATATTCTGGGGCGGTGTGGTGGCAGAGGGTTGGGTTGCTGTCTTACAGCGTTAGTGCCTCGGGTTCGATCCTGACTACGAGTGCTTGTCTGCACGGAGTTTGTGCGTTCTCCTCATGACCTGCACGGGTTTTTTCCGAGATTTTCGGTTTCCTCCCACACTCCAAAGACGTACAGGTGTGTAGGTTACTACTCACTACTGTAAGTACATGTGTAGGAAAGAACTGCAGATGCTGGTTTAAATCGGTGGTGGACACAAAATGCTGGAGTAACTCAGCGGGACAGGCAGCATCTCTGGAGAGAAGGGATGGATGACATTTCGGGTCGAGACCCTTCGTCATAGAGAGGGTGGTGAAGTTGGCTTCTGCCACGCATTCCTTCATCCGTCAGGGAACTTCGTATACAAGTTGGGACGTTATGTTTCACTTGGACAAGGCATTAGTGAGGCTGCACTTGGAATATGGTGTTCAGTTTTGATTACCTTGTGAGAGGATGTCATTAAGCTGGATGGTGCAGAGAGGATTAACAAGGATGTTGCCAGTTCTCGAAGGTCTAAGCTATAGCGAGCGGTTGGGCAGGCGAGGACTTTAATCCTTGGAGCGGAAGAGACTGAGATTTGATCTTATAGAGGTGGATAAGATCATGAGGGGGGGTAGATAGGGTGAATGCAGGGTATTTTACCCAGAGTAGGGGAATCAAGAACCAGGGGACATAGGTTTAAAGTGAGGGGGAAAAAAACTTTAATAGGAACCCGAGGACAACTTTTTCACACGGAGGGTAGTGGGTTTATGGAACGAGGAAGTAGATGAGGCATGTTCAATGGCAACATTTAAAAGGCATCTGGACAGGTACATGGATAAAAAAGGTTTAGAGGGATTTGAGCCAAATGGTTCGGTGGGGCTCTTGGTCGCCATGGATAGGTTAGGCCCAAGATATAGGAAGGAACTGCAGATGCCGGTTTAAACCAAATCTTGACACAAAATGATGATGTAACTCAGCGGGACAGGCAGCATCTCTGGAGAGAAGGAATGGGTGACGTTTTGGGTCTGGAAGAAGGATCTCAACCCAAGACGTTACCCATTCCTTCTCTCCAGAGATGCCTCCTGTCCCGCTAAGTTACTCCGGCATTTTGTGTCTATCTTTGGTTCGGCCGAAGGGCCTGTTCCCATGCCGTATGATTCGAAGACTATTGAATGGCTCTTGCAGATTGGACTTAAAGGACAGAATGACCCAACTCCTGTTCCTCTTGGCTCCTAAGGCTTGTGGCACCATGTTCATCTCAGAACAAGATGGCACAGGTACTTCAGAATCCTTTAATCCATCCATCCCAAATGATGATGCGTATGCTAGAGCACTTTACTCCAGGACCGGAGGCACTGCAGACATTTAGGTTGTTTGTCGGGGGAATTTAGAGATGTTCAAGATACAAGATACAAGATACATTTAATTGTCAGAGATACAGCGTGGAAACAGGCCCTTCGGACCACCGAGCCCGCCCCAACCAGCGATCCCTGCATATTAACATTATCCTACACACACTAGGGACAATTTTTACATTTGCCAAGCCAATTAACCCACAAACCTGTACCTCTTTGAAGTGTGGGAGAAGATCTCGGAAAAAACCTACGGTCACGGGGAGAACGTACAAACTCCGTACAGTGCAACACTCATAGTCGGGATCAAACCCGATTCTCCGGCGCTGTGAGGCAGCAACTCTACCACTGCGCCATCGTGCTGCCACACGCAACTAATTACATGTTGCGGTTCCCACAGACGATGCAGACTTGTACGGCAGCTTCTCATAGGCACTGCTTCCAGTCATCTGCATGCAATATTAGAATGAAATCGTCCTAGCCTCAGATATGTCAATAAAACCCGATGGGGATATGGACGACCTCAGTCACCGGGATCTGAAGTCAGACAAGATCCTTTTGGATAAAAATAACTTGCGAAATGCAGCAGGTCATGACTTCAATGGCCATTTAAACCAAAGTACCTGCTGTGGGTCACATAACTAGGCAGGGATAATATTAATGAAACACAAGAGGACTAGAAAGCACACGTACACCTGGTTTGTTTTGAAGTCACAAGGCAACTTTTGGAAACACTTTAAGCTTAAATACCCATTATCTTGAACCCTGATAATATTGTTTGCTCACGTAACTATAGCCACAGACTTTGCAAACGTACACCAATCGTCCTCTTCAGACAGTTAAGAATGAAATGTGTCTTATGCCAATAGAAGGGAAGCAGAAAATCACCTTCTGTACCACAGGTTGGCTTAGTACGGTTTTATGAATTGTACATTGTGTTCCACGAGTCTTTGTTATATCAGCACATCGAATTAGAGCAATGTCCTTTGTTTGTTCAGTTGTGCCGGGAAAGTGCTCCTGATGCCAGCAACATGCCTGGCCAGGTGGTGCCATACCTCCTTGTTGGCATGACCCTGACATGGTGATATGGTGTCAAATGATCAATTGAAAGATACGTGCCCCATATCTGAGGAAGGCTGCGCTGGCTCTGGAGAGGGTCCAGAGGAGGTTTACAAGAATGATTCCAGGAATGAGTGGGTTAGCATATGATGAGCGTTTGACAGCACTGGGCCTGTACTCGCTGGAGTTTAGAAGGTTGAGGAGGGACCTGGGGTGGGAGATTGCAACCTTCACGTGGTCCGCCCTGTTTCGACGAATGCAATCAACCTGGTGTGCACAATCAAATTAGAACAAGTGGTCCTACAACTTTAGGCTGTGCACGCCATACACAAGAAGAGAAGAAGAGGGGACCTCATTGAAATTTACAGAATAATGAAAGGCACAGATAAAGTGGATGTGGAGAGGATGTTTCCGCTGGTGGGAGAGTCTAGGACCAGAGGTCATAGCCTCAGAATTAAAGGGAGCTCTTCTTGAACGGAGGTGAGGAGGAACTTCTTTAGTCAGAGTGTGGTTAATCTGTGGAAGTCATTGCCACAGAGGGCTGTGGAGGCCAAGTCAGTGGATATTTTTAAAGCAGAGATAGACAAATTCTTGATTAGAACAGGTGTCAAGGGTTATGGGGAGAAGGCAGGAAAATGGATTTAGGAGGCAGAGATCAGCCTTGATTGAACGGCAGAGTGGACTCGATGGGCCAAATGGCCTACATCTTCTCCTATAACTTGTGAACAGGTCCTTTGGCCTACCCAGTCCACACCAATTATCAATCAACCATTCTATGTTATCCCACTCATCCACTCCCTGCACATCAGGGGCAACGTACAGAATGACAATTCATCTACAAACGCACACGACTTTGGGACGTGGGAGGAAACCCACGCGATCACCGGGAGAACGTGCAAACTCCACACAACGACAGCACCACAGGTCAGGATCGAACCCAGGCCTCAGGCGCTGTGAAGCAGTGGCTCTACCCGCTGCGCTACTGTGCCGCCCAAATTTAGTGGAAAAACGAGACGAGAGAAGTGAAAATGTGTTCCGCATAGCAGTTGAAACAAATGTTTTCACTGTATCTGGGTACACTTGACAAGTCAATACACAAACCCCACACATACTGAAAACAGAACAGTAGTCAGTAGGGTTCTGCTGCTGAGGCGGGATTAAGGTTGTGAAGGAGGTTCAACAATCTGATGCTTGCAGGGACGTAGCTGTTCCAGAGTAGCTGTGTGGGACTTCAGGCTTCTGTACCTCCTGCCCAACGGTAGCAGTGAGAACATTAAATACTTTGTCACGTGTAACAAGTCACAGTGAATTTCTGAAGACCTATTCCTGAAGTCACCTATTCCTTCGCTCCATAGATGCAGCCTCACTCGCTGAGTTTCTCCAGCATTTTTGTCTACCTGTGAAATTCTTTGCTTGCATTCCCAGGGTATGCAAATAGTCGCCACATAAGGGCACTGACAAATTTACAAAGTACACACAGAACCTGCTGCAGGTCCCTGTAAAGAGCCAATCTACAGTCCCCCTCCGTCACCCTCCTTCACGGCGCCCCCCCAACCCGTGTCCTCATTTGTTCCTTCCCTCGGCAGTTGTCCATCCTCGTCCATTGGTCAGTGAGTGCCCCCATCGATCACCGCACTGACCTCTCCACTAACGCCACCGAGTCCTCTCCGGTGTCGCCAGAGTTCCACAGATTCACCGCCCTCTGGCTAAAGTAATTCCTCCCCATCTCCTTCCTAAAAGAACGGTCCTTCTGAGGCTGTGAACTCTAGTCCTGGACTCTCCCACTAGTGGAAATATCCTCTCCACATCCGATTGGAGCTGTGCTCGGCCACACCGTCATAGGTGCAAAGAGAGGATGTGGCAGGGGGCTGGGCACGCAGCCTTGAGGTGCCTGGAGCCGATGGTCAGAGTGGGAGAGATATTGTCACTGACTGGGACGTGCCCATGAGAAAGTCAAGGTATTGAGGGCGAGGGGCCAAATGCAGGCAAATGGGACTAGCCTGGCATGCCTGCTTGCTCGGAGATAGGCAGAAAAGCTCGAGTAACTCAGCGGGACAGGCAGCATCTCTAGAGAAAAAGAATGGGTGACGTATTCTATATCTCTCTCTCTACATCACCATCTATATCTCTCGTTTCCCTTTCCCCTGTCTGAAGACTGAGATTCAGGGGAAAGGGAAACGAGAGATATTTAGACGGTGACGGAGAGAAATAGAACAAATGAATGAAAGATAAGCAAGAAAGTAAGGATGATAAAGGAAACGGTCCATTGTTAGCTGTTTGTTAGGTGAAAAAGAGTTACAGACAATGAGACTCAACAAGATGACTTTGAAGCAGGTACGACTTGGGTGACAGAGGGATGGAGAGAGAGGGAATGCAAGGGTTACTTGAAGTTAGATAAATCAATTTTCATACCACTGGCTTCTTTGGAGTGTGGGAGGAAATCCCTCCAAAGATGCCCAAGTGAAATATCAGATGCTTTTCGTCCAATTTGCATTTGGGCTCACTTTGACAATGGAGTAGGTGAATCGAGCACCAAAGGACATAGGTTTAAGGTGAAGGGGAAACCATTTAATAGCAATCTGAGGGGTAACCTTTTCACAGAAAGGGTGCATGGAACAAGCTGCCAGAGGAGGTAGTTGAGGCAGGGACTATCACAAGGTTTAAGAAACAATTAGACATGGATAGGACAGGTGTTAGGATATGGACCAAATGCGGGCAGGTGGGACTAGTGTAGCTGGGACATGTTGGCCGATGTGGGCAAGTTGGGCCAAAGTGCCTGTTTCCACTCTGCATTACCGTGACATATGAGATATGAGTCATAAAACCGTGACCTCCAAGTTCAGGAACAGCTTCTTCCCAACAAACATCTTGCTACAAACATCAACTAAACTAAAAACTTTAAGGCGGCACAGTGGCGCAGTGGTGGAGTATGCTGCCTTATAGTGCTAGAGGCCCGGGTTTGATCAGGACTACGGGTGCTGTCAGTACAGAGTTTGTACGTTCTCCCCGAGATCATGTGGGTTTTCTCCGAGATCTACGATTTCCTCCCACACTCTAAAGATGTTCAGGTTTATAGGCTAATTAGTTTGGTAAAATTGGAAGTTGTTACTAATGTGTAGGATAGTGTTAGTGTACAGGGATCACTGGACGGCGTAGACCAAAGGGCCTGTTTCCGCACTGTATCTCTAAACTAAGCTAGACTACACAAACTGTCTTGGTTGCAAGAGGGACTTTGGCCGTTTGCTTTATTTTGCACTTATGTTTTTTCTTCATTTATTGAGGTTTTTTTTTGTTTGTTTTATTATGACGGTGAAAGAGTCCTCCGTCGTATTGTGTTGCAGTATCTTATTCTGTACAAATGTCACGGGTGGCCACTAGTGGTACAAGCAGCCTTCCAAAAGAAACTGGCACCAGGTTATAGTTAAAGTTTGTTTAAAACGCCATGTTGCCTCTCCCTTCCAACAAAGTTACAGCATAGGCTGGCAACGTGCAACTATTTCACATCCATCAATGACTGGCAAGCAAAGGCAGGTCCTGAGCTGAAGTATATGACAGCAGCTTGGATCAGATGAAGCTACAATCTCCACTGGGATCAACACAGATGGGGTCTAAACACAGCACAGTCCAGAACATAAGTGCTGACTGATCAACTCTGTCATAAATTGACGTGCCTTGAACCCTCCCTTGTCTCTGAGAATAGCGTTAATCTTATTCAAAAACAATGTCTGGTTGGAATAATGTCTCTTCTGCATCTTTAGTCTGTTTGTGTACTTGCTTGGAGATGGCAAAATCAGCAACGTTGATCAATATACCTGGGATGCAAGCTAAAAGCGCATCATCTCGGGCGGCACGGTGGTGCAGCGGTAGTCGCTGCCTTACAATACTCGCAGCGCCGGAGACCCGGGTTCGATCCTGACTACGGGTGCTGTCTGTACGGAGTTTGTACGTTCTCCCCGTGATCTCCGAGATCTTTGGTTTCCTCCCACACTCCAAAGACATACAGGTTTGTAGGTTAATTGGCATGGCATAAAGGTAAATTGTCCCTAGCGTGTGTAGGATAGTATTAATGTGCGGGGATCACTGTTCGGACTCAGGCCCTGTTTCCGCGCTGTATCTCAGAACTAAATCTCAATGTACAATAATGCACAATGGGTATGAGGTGATGTTTACAGGAGGTGAATTAACTAAAGGGCAACAATGTGGAAAATGGAATGCACGTGGTTAAGAGCCGTTATGGATTGAATAAAGGCTGCAAAGGGAAATTAAGAACCGCAGATGCTGCAATCTTCAGCAAAATACAAGGTGCTGCTGTAAACTGAGCGGGTCAGGCACCATCTTTAGAGAGATACAGCACGGAAACAGGTCTTCCTGCCCAATGAGTCCACATCGACCATCGATCACCCGTTCACACTAGTTCTATGTTATCCCTCTTTCACATCCTCTCCCTACACATCAGTGACAATTTACAGAGGCCAATTAGCCTACAGCGCCGCATGTCTTTGGGAGAAAACCGGAGCACCAGGAGGAAGCCGATGTGGTCACAGGGAGAACATGCAAACTCCACTCAGACAGCAGCCGAGGTCAGGATTGAACCTGGGTCCCTGCCGTTGGATGGCAGCGGCTCGGCCAGCTGCACCACTGTGCCGCCTCTGTGTCTGTCAAAGGGCCCAGAGCCGAAATATCGCCTATTCATTCCCTCCACAGATGTTGCCTGACCCACCAAGTTATTCCACCAAGTTTGTGTTTTACAAAGGGAAAATCAACGCAGTTCCTAACAAAAAATACAAAGCGAAACTCAACGTCCAATTTGAGCACTGAGGGGAGGACTTACCTGATCGGTGAGCCATCTTCACGCAGATTTCAATCTTTTTATGCTCCTCAAAGCATAGTCCTGTGATTCCGCGTGGCAGCATCCCTCCGTCTGATCGTATGAACTGACTGAGCAACAGCACATCCTAATTGGAAGCAACAGGAGACATCAGCTAACTGCTGAACGGGTGTAACAAAGGAAGTCACACAACATGGGCACCAAAGTCAACAGTTCAATCTGGTCTAGCATTCAACTATATTTCGGCACAGTGGCGCAGCGATAGAGTTGCTGCCTTACAGCACCAAGGTCCCGTGTTCGATCCTGACCAAGGGTGCTGTTTGTATGGAGTTTGTACGTTCTCTCACGTGACTTGGGTGGATTTTCTCTGGGTGCTCCGGTTTCCTCCCACATTCCAAAGACATGCAGGTTAATTGGCTTCGGTTAAAAATATGTAAATTGGGGTAGTATAGGAAACCTTAGGAAACCTGAACAGAAACCTCTGGAGACTTTGCGCCCCACCCAAGGTTTCCGTGCGGTTCCCAGAGGTTTTTGTCAGTCTCCCTACCTGCGTCCACTACCTGCAACCTCCGGCAACCACCTGCAACCTCCGGGAACCGCACGGAAACCTTGGGTGGGGCGCAAAGTCTCCAGAGGTTTCCGTTCAGGTTTCCTAAGTGGGACAGGGGCATTAGTGTGCGGGGATCGCTGGTCGGCGTGGACACAGTGGGCCAAATGGCCTGTTTCCGCATTCTATCTCTAAACTAAACTAAACTAATTCTTAAACCGTGGCAGCAAACATTCGGAGATGGACATCAAATACTGCTGGAAGACCAATAACTTGGTGAAAGGAGTTCTTTGGTCTGCCTGCAACTTGTCGGTCTCCCAGCATGGAGAGATGCCCCAATAGAGATTTTTTTCCTTCACTGTTTTGGATCAGGACCCTTCTGAGGTATAAAGACCCTTTTAGTTACTCGGGCACCTTGTGTCTATTTTCTCATCGGAGGATTTCTTAACCTAGCTTAAGATATAGCTTCTTTAAACGACTTTCTTTCTTTAAATATTCATGTCAACCCATTCCTAATTGCATAGTTCCCCATTGGCAGTAACTAGTCGCAGATGTCCTGAGATCAGTGACTTAGCAATTGTACCCTCCAGAGCAAATTCCTCCTCTACACATTTCATCTACACACTTCCCTCTGTAAGCACACACTGAATCTCCCAGCTTGTTTTTCTTCTTGGAAAATCTCTCCGATTTTTTTATTTTTCATTGAATTAGACAACATTAGGGCTCCGCCAGCAAAGTACTAACTTAATTAAAAAAGCCAAGGCTCCCAACACCCAATATTTGTGCAAGGATGTACCTCCCATTGTTCGTCACAGTGAAACAAATATACTTTGCATTCACCATTGCCACATTCTTGAGCGCCCGCCAACATTGGCTGGATGAGGTTTCTAAAGACTCAAAGTTTGGAGAATTCAAAGTAAACATTGATTATCTAGCTAAGCCCTTCTTGAAGCAAAATGATAGCTGAGAGATGAAGGGGGAGTGTATAGTGTGCTAACTTACTTGGTGCGCTCGACGCAGGGCTTCAACTGGCTCCTGTTACAAGACCACACCAAGTCAGGCATTGGTCCCGCACAATGACTTTGGCCAACCAGTTCCAAAGAGCCGTTTGGACTCTTGATACTTGAGACCTAAGCCCTGTGTTTGCACTCTCCGGGCTATTTCCTTCCACACAAAAGGTCATGAGGTGATCGAATCGAAGCGTGCATGATGATTAAAGGAGATGACAGAGCAACAGTGATGTCCAGAACAAGAAGATGTGCGGGACAAGTTGATTTTTTATTCAGAGAGGGGTGGGGACCTGGAACCCGCTGCCAGGGATGGTGGTAGAGGCAGATACGATAATGGCATTTAAGAGACTTTTGAATAGGCACATGAATATGCAGAGAATGGAGTGATATGTATCTCATGCAGGCAGATCTGATTAGTATATGGCATCATATTTGGCACAGACAATGTGGGCAGAAGGGATTGTCCCTGCACTGTGTTTTTCAATGTTCTAGAATATAATTAGAGATAGATGGTTCAGAGTGATTCAATTAGACCAGGGGTTGGCAACCTTGTTCTGCATAGGGGCCAGGACCCATGTCTATGAGCGGATGGCGGGCCACGTCCATCGCCATAGTGTGACACTTGGTGTTATTTTTCGCAAGTTTTCACGTGTTTTTCCAATTAGTTTTCTGCAGTTGCCATGGCCCCCGCCTGCTCCAGGACTGGCTGCAGTTCCCAGGTCGCCTGCGTGCCTCGGGACGGGCTGAAGTTCCCAGACCGGAAGTGGCGGCGCTGGTGAACGGCTGCGGCTCGCCTGCAGTCCGTTTGTCTTTACTTTTTTGTGTTGTTTTTTTTTTGTTTTGTCTAATTAACGTTTTTGGTGTTTAGGTTGTGTTTTTGTGGGGGGGGGGGGGGGGGGGGGGGGTTGAAACGGGGCTTGCTGTCTTCCCCTTCGGGGGAATGCGACTTTTTTGTCGTATCCCCCTTCTCTGCCTCCGTCTGCGCTGAGGCCCAATGGCGGAGCTGGCGACCTCGAGACTCCGGAGGCAGCCTGACAGGACTCGCCCTGGGCTCGCTCCCGTGAGGGCGGCCCAGCTCGGGGCTGGAAAGGCGCTCCCGTGAGGGGCTGTGACGCTCCCGTGAGGGCGGCCTGGCGAGGGGCTGAGACCCTCCCGTGAGGGGCTGTGGCGCTCCCGTCGGAGTGGCCCACCTCGAGGGTGGAATGGCGCTCCCGTCGGAGCGGCCCAGCTCGAGGGAGGTACGGCGCTCCCGTCGGAGCGGCGCAGCCCGAGGGTGGAATGGCGCTCCCGTCGGAGCGGCCCAGCTAGAGGGAGGAACGGCACTCACGTGAGGGCGATCCAGCTCGGGGCTGGAATGGTGCTCCGGTGGATGGGACGGCGTTCTGGCGGCGGTGACCTGAGTCCGGGGTTCAGCCGCGGGCCGGCGGCTGCGTCCACTGGACTGGAGGGCGGCAGCTTCGACCACCCCCGGGCCGCGGTGTTTGAGCCGGCCCGTTTGCGGGGTTCGGTGAGCCGCGGGACTGTTTGTGCCATCGCCCGGTGGGGAATCGCCTCAGCGCAGAGGGAGAAGAGGAGGGAAGAGACTGCAGCCCTAAGATTTTTGCCTCCACCACAGTGAGGAGGTGCTTGGAGGATACACTGTGGTGGATGTTATTTTGTGTTTAGTGTTGTTTATTATTGTATTATTGTATGTATGACTGCAGGCACGAAATTTCGTTCAGACCGTAAGGTCTGAATGACAATAAAGATATTCAATTCAATTCAATTCAATTCAATTCAATCAGCTCGCATCCCCGGGACTGGCTACAGTTCCCAGGTCGTGAAAACTAAATACGCCTGCGGGCTGGATGATTTCGGGTTACGGGCCGGATCCGGCCCGTGGACCGTAGGCTGCCAACCCCCTGAATTCCACAATAAACCACAGAGACTTGGATTTTAAAATATAGAAATTTCTCTTCCCTTTGCAACTTTATGGCCAATTAGAACATAGGGCATAGAACAGTATCGACAGACACAAAATGCTGGAGATGCTGCCTGACCAACTCAGCTGGTCAGGCAGCATCTCTGGAGAGAAGGAATAGGTGAAGGTTTGGGTCTGGACCCTTCTTCAGATTGAGAGTCATGGGAAAAGGAAACGAGAGTTACAGACAGTGATATCGGGAGGTATTGAACAAATGAATGAAAGATATGCAAAAGAGGAGAGAACGGGGGTTCCCCTCTCCCATCATAAATGAGGCCCTCACTTGTGTCTCCTTGGTACCCCCCAGCTCCCCCTCCCCCTAGTCGCAACAGGGACAGAATTCCCCTCCTTATCTTGCACCCCATTAGCAAATACATACAACACATAATCACCTTTTCGCCACCTCCAACGGGATTCCACCACGAGTCACATCTTTCCATCTCCACCCCTTGCTGCCTTCCGAGAGACCGTTCCCTCATTAACTCCTTGGTGAACTCATCCCCTCCCACCCCAACCACCCCCTCACCAGGTGCCTTCCACAGGAGATGCAACACCTGTCCCTATACCTCCTCCCTCGACTCTGTCCAGGGACCCCGACACTCCTTTCAGGTTAGGCAGAGGTTCACTTGCACCTCCTGCAACCTCATCTCCTGTATCCGTTAGTCACAGAGTGATCCAGTGTGGAAACAGGCCCTTCGGCCCAACTTGCCCACACAAGTTGCCCGTTGTTCAAGGTGTGGACTCTTCTATATCGGCGAGACCATACGTAGACTGGGCGATCGTTTCGCTGAACACCTTCGCTCAGTCTGGCCTGGACCTACCTGATCGATCGATTGCCAAACACTTGAACTCCCCCTCCCATTCCCACACTGACCTTCCTTACCTGGGCCTTCTCCATTGTCGGAGTGTAGTGCAAATGCAAATTGGAGGAACAGCACCTCATATTTTGCTTGGGCAGCTTATACCCCAGCAGTATGAATATTGATGTTTCTAACTTCAATAACCCCTGCATTCCCTCTCTCTCTATCCCTCCCCAAGTCGTTGTGATAACTTCAAAGTCGGCTTGTTGAATCTCATTGTTTGTAACTGGTTTTCCACTGGCCCACAGCTAACAATGGCCTGTTTCCTTTAATCATCGTTACTTTTTTGCATATCTTTCATTAATTTGTTCTATATCTCTCTATATCACCATCCATATCTCTCATCTCAGTCTGAAGAAGGGTCTCGACACGAAATGTCACCTATTCCTTCTCTCCAGAGATGCTGCCTGACTAGCGGAGTTACTCCATCTATTTGTGTCTATCTTCGCTTTAAACCAGCATCTGCACCCTACATAGAACAGTACAGCACAGGAACGGGCCCATCGGCCCACTATGTCTAAGCCGAATATAAACTAAACTCCTCTAGCTGCACATGATTCATATCCCTCCATTCTCTGCATGTCCATGTGCCTAAGAGACTCTTAAACGCCACGATCGTATCTGCCTCCACCGCCACCCATGGCAGTGCATTCCAGGCACCCACCACTCTCTCTCTGTGTAAAAAAGAATACTCTCCAATTCACGTAACATCTATGTGAACCACTTCTGCACCATCTTGCAAGCCACCGCATCCTTCCTGCAATGCAGCGCACACAACCGCATGGAGAACTCCAGATCTGGCTTAAACAACGGGTTTTTTTAGGAGACACAAGCAACTGAAGATGTTGAAAACTTGAGGAAAATTCAAGGTACCAGATGAACTCAGACAGCATTTGTGGAGGGAATGGACAGGTCCTGACCCAAAACATCACCGGTTCATTCCCTCCCCAGGTGCTGCCTGACCCAGAGTTCCTCCAGCACAAGTGAATTTGAAATCCCTTGGAAACAGACCCTTCAGCCCATCTAATCCATGTCACTAGTTCTATGTTATCCCACTTTCGCGCCCACTCCCTACATACTAGGGGGCAATTTACAACGACCAATTAACCCACGCCCACTCACGTCTTTGGGATGTGGGCACCCGGAGGAAACCCATCCAGTCACAGGGAGAACGTGCAAACTCCACATTGGCAGCACCAGAGGGCTGGATCGAATCCTGCCAGAAGCTCTACCAGCCACACCACAAAGTATTTATTATACAACTGCACCATCCCAACATTTACATTCAACGCTTACTGAACGTAATAGATTATAACCATATAACAATTACAGCATGGAAACAGGCCATCTCGGTCCTACAAGTCCGTGCCGAACACTTATTTTCCCCTAGTCCCATCTACCTGCGCTCAGACCATAACCCTCCATTCCTTTCCCATCCATATACCTATCCAATTTATTTTTAAATGATAAAATTAAACCTGCCTCCACCACTTCCACTGGAAGCTCATTCCACACAGCTACCACTCTCTGAGTAAAGAAGTTCCCCCTCATGTACCCCCTAAACTTCTGTCCCTTAATTCTGAAGTTATGTCCTCTTGTTTGAATAGATTGTTGGACAGAGCAAATTAAAGGTTACAAAACCTTTTGTAGATTGATAGAGTTACAGTTCAACCATGAGTTAAATACATTATGAGAGCCATAGAAAGAGTTGACAGTCAGAACCATTTTCCCTTGGATGGAAAAATATTAGAGGGCATAGTTTTAAGGTAAGAGGGGCAAATGCTAAAGGAGATGTACAGAGCAAGTTTGTCACACGGAGAATGCGCTGCCAGGGGTGATGATGGAGGCATTACGATAGTGGCGTTTAAGAGACTTTTCGATGGCCACATAGATATGCAGGGGAATGGAGGGATATGGATTGTGTGCAGGCAGAGGAGAGTTGGTCTTGGTGCCATGTTCGGCACAGACATGGTGGGTCATATGGCCTGTTCCTGTGCTGTACTCTTCCACGTGTCGGAAGGAGCTGCAGATGCTGGAATCTGAATTAAATCTGAAATCTACAGATTAAATCCGTAGAAGGGTCTCGACCCGAAACGTCACCCATTCCTTCTCTCCAGAGATACTGCCTGCCCTGCTGAGTTACTCCAGCATTTTGTGTCTGTACTCCTCTATGTTGCAAATGGGATACCCGGGCTGAGTGGCTGAATAGCTGAGCCCTGTCCTTATGTTGTTTTGGTTCTGATGCGAGGATCAGATTTACGACACTGTGTTTACTTTGCTTCTGTTGAGGAGAAAATGCAACTGGAAGATGTTGCGTATTCTTCGACAGACTGCATTCAGGGGAAAGGGTAAAACTGCGCGTTCAGGAGATTAGCTGGCATCCTCTGGGATTTGAATTCCAAATCATCCCAGTCACACAGGGTGAGGGTTCAGTCAACAGCATAGATTCACAGCGAATGGAGTCAGGCAGGCTCAATTCAGTCAGTTCAAACTTGACCAGGCAGCGCAAAGTGGCATGTTTCAATTACAAAATATTTTCAATAAATTTATTAACAAATGGTCTCATCACAAGATGTTTTGCCTCTTCTTTAAGGTTTAGGTTTCTTACTGTCACGTGTACTGCGGTACAGTGAAAAGTTTTGGCTTGCATGTTGTCTAATCAAATCAGATAATACTACACATAAATACAATCAAATCAAACAAGTACAATAGGTAGAGCAAAGGGGAAGATACAGAGTGCAGAATATAGTTCTCAGCATTGTAGCGCACCAGTTCCACAGACAAAGTCCAATGTCCGCAATGGAGTAGAGGTGAATCGGACAGTACCCTAGCTTAATGAAGGGCCGTTCAAGTCTAATAACAGAGGGAAAGAAGCTGTTCCTGAGTCTGGTGGTGCGCGCTTTCAAGCTTCTGTACCTTCTGCCGGATGGGGACAGGTCGGAGGGACAAGTCTTTGATTACGTTGGCTGCTTTTCTGAGGCAGAGTGAAGTGTCATGGGGGAGTCTGATCTGCGTACTTTAGCACCAATGTCTTGGCCAATGCATTTGTTTCATTGCTTGGGGACATTACAGGCCACCCCTACTGCCATGTGTAGGATCTTGCAGTTAGTAAGTTAACTATTTCCCATATTACGAAAACACAGATGACTTAAAAGTACTACATTTCTTGGAAAGAGTTTTGAAATTTTTCAGTGACGGGAATGCAAACTTCATTTTTTTCTGTTGAGCCTGGCATTGTGTCTGAGTGTACGTGTGCCTATCTGTGGGGAGATGGGGTGGGGGGGTTACTCATGTGTGGGAGTGTGTGTATACGTGCTTGCTGGGGTTACGGTTGTAGGCAGACATTTATGATTAACGGGACATGGTCTGGCAAACATACCTCCAGCAACTGGAAATGTAGTGACCTTAGATTGCCCCTCTTTCGTACCCACTCGAGTGCTCCAGAGGTTTGTACGGGTTACTTAGAGTTAAAGAAATCAATATTCATACCGCTGGGTTGTAGGTGCTGTTCCTCCAATTTGCGTCTGAATAGCTTACAACCTTGAATGGTGATTTTTCTAGATGGAGCTCTTAAAGATAGCAGAGTCAAGACATGTGGTGAGAAGGCCTGAACGGGGCACTGATTGTGGATGATCAGCTATGATCACATTGAATGGCAGCGCTGGCTTATAGGGCTGAATGGCCTACTCCTGTACCTATTGTCTAACTTTAAGTAACCCTTGCATTCCCTCTCTCTCCGTCCCTCCCCCATCCTAGTCATTGTACTAGTTTTACAGTGGCCCTGTTGGGTTTCATTGTCTGTATAACCCGTTATCACCTAGCCCACAACCAACAATGGACCGTAGCCTTTATCGTTGTTACTTTTTTGCAGAAAAGTTATCATTTGTTCTATATCGCTCATTTCCCTCTCAGTCTGAACCAACCCGAAACGTCATCTATTCCTATTCTCCAGAGATGCTGCCTGTCTGTCCCACTGAGTTACTCCAGCTTTTTGTGTCTGTCTTTGGTTTATTTAAACCATCATTCTTACCCGCCTCTGGAGTTTGGTCTGTCGTAATAAACTGAATGCTGCAGTTAATGCACCATGCAATAATGGCCAGATAGTCTGCCTCGTGTTTAGTTATGGTTGTTGGATAACTATTAAGGGGCTGTCCCACTTTCACGACCTCTGCCGAGTTTGCCCTTGACTCGTACTCGCAGCATGGTCGTCACGAGGTCGTAGGTAGGTCGTGATGTTAGCCGTAGGTACTCGTGGCATCAAGTAGGTCGGGGCGTTTTTCTAGCCGGATGAAAAAGGTCCACGAGTAAAAAAGGTTGTGAATTAGGTCGTGAAAGTGCTATGCAGCTTAGGTAAAAAAAATATATATCCTCTGTTCTTCTTCAAATAATGCCCTTAGGATCTTTGATGCCCACCTGGTTCCACATCTTAACCCAAACCTGGCAGGTTGTTTGGTTCAGATTACCTGCATGATCACACACTTTGCTGCCCTGCACTCCATCTGCCACTTCTTTGCCCACTCTGCCAAAGTCCTTCTGCAGACTCTCTGCTTCCTCTATACTGCCCCCCCCCCCCCCCCCCCCCCCCCTACCACCCTTCCTATCATCTGCAAACATGGCCACAAAGCCATCAATTCCATCATTCAATTCAATGATATACAACTTGACGAGTAGCAGACCCGACATCGACCCCTGTGGAACACCACTAGTCACTGGCAGCCAAACAGAAAGAGCCCCCTTTACTCCCACTCTTTGCCTTCTTCCATTCAGCCAACCTTCTCTCCATGCCTGTATCTTCTCTCTAATGCCATGGGCTCTCATCTTCTTAAGTCTACCCACAAGGATTCTACACCTTCTTTCCATGTCATTTGTTGCTGAGGAATATACTTTGTGATTATAGAGCTGTACTCCTTTCTTCCTTCCCAATAACCCTTTCTGGCTTAATCCCTCCCTTCACCACCTCCAGTTTAAATTCCATTTGGAATATTTTGGAGGACCAAGAAACCAAGAACCAAGAGCCTTATAGAAGTGTATACAATCCTAATGGGAATTGATCGAGTGATTGCACAGTCTTTTAGCTGGAGTAGCGGAATCAAGAATCAGAGAACATAGGTTTTAGGTGAGAGAGGAAAGATTTAATATGGACCTAACAACTTTTTTTCCAAACAGAGGGTGGCAGATATATGGAATAGGCTGCCAGAGGAGGTAGTTGATGCAAGTACTATCACAACATATAAAAGACACTTGGACAGGTAGATGGATAGGAAAGGTTTAGAGGGATTTGGGCCCAAATATGGGCGGGTGTGACTAGCTTGTGGATCATCTTGGACGGCATGGACAAGTTGGCCTGTTTCCCTGCTGCAGGAATTTATGATTCATTACCACCAGGTCTGGCAGGGCAGATTTCCAAAGGTTTACGATACTCTCAGAGAACCATAGAAACATAGAAAATAGGTGCAGGAGTAGGCCATTTGGCCCTTCGAGCGAGCACCGCCATTCAATATGATATCATGGCTGATCATCCAAAATCAGCACCCCATTCTTGCTTTCTCCCCATATCCCTTGATTCCGTTAGCCCTAAGAGCTAAATCTAACTCTCTCTTGAAAACATCCATGGCAGAGAATTCCAGATTCACAACTCTCTGGGTGAAAAAGTTTATCCTCATCTCAGTCCCAAAGGGCCCGACCCCTTATTCTTAAACTGTGACCCCTGGTTCTGGACTCCCCCCAACATCGAAGAAATCCCCCTCATCTTTGCACGGAAATGGAATGCAGTTCGAAGCAGCGACGTGCAGAACCGCTGAAGGGGAAAGTTTAGCCACTGAAACGTCACTGGTCTGGAGTTTTTGGAGTTGAGAAACAAAACCCACTCTGCTCCAGAAGTACTCAATGTACCTTAACAACACGCCCAGGTGCCCAGTAAATGGAACGTACACAAAATAAAACCGCCAGGTTGTGTGATGGGGCAGTGCAGCACAGCACGTATCTGAGTTGGAACAAAATCGCTACATACATCCAGTCACATTTGCACTCCTCGATCATCCATTACCAAACTACACAAAGCTGACTGCTATCAGGGAGGGGGCTGGGGTGAAACAATGCTATTTCTATTCTGCCTACGGATGAATTGGTGGAAGGAATGCAAGGCGTGAACCAGGGGAGTTAGGCAAATAGCTGGGATATAGATGAAGAAACAAGGAACTGCTGGATTATTTAAAATAAAAGACAAAATGCTGGAGCAACTCAGCAGTTGAGGCAGCATCCCTGGAGAACATGGATAGGTGATGTGTACGAAGGAACTGCAGATGCTGGTTTAAACTGAAGATAGACACAAAATGCTGGAGTAACTCAGCGGCACAGATTCAGATTCAGATTCAATTTAATTGTCATTGTCAGTGTACAGTACAGAGACAACGAAATGCATTAGGTAGCATCTCTGGAGAGAAGGAATGGGTGGCATTTCGGGTCAAGCCTTTTTCAGACTGAGAGTGGGGAGAGAAGATTGCAACCTTCACGTGGTCCGCCCTCTTTCGACTTATGCAATCAACTCGACGTGCACAAACAGAAGATCAAATAGAACAATCAAATAGATCAAATAGAAGGGTTTCGGCCCGAAACGTTGCCTATTTCCTTCGCTCCATAGATGCTGCTGCACCCGCTGAGTTTCTCCAGCTTTTTTGTGTAACCATCAAATAGAACAAGTTGTCCTACAACTTAAGGCTGTGCACGCCACACGAAAGAAGACTGAGTGTCAGGGGAGAGGGGAACGAGAGATATTGAT
Organism: Leucoraja erinaceus; assembly: GCF_028641065.1. Taxonomy (NCBI): domain Eukaryota; kingdom Metazoa; phylum Chordata; class Chondrichthyes; order Rajiformes; family Rajidae; genus Leucoraja; species Leucoraja erinaceus. Next base: position 91,592,633 of record NC_073381.1, read on the forward strand.
GGTACTAAGGAGAAATGAATGGAAGATATGCGAAATGCAGTGATAATCAAGGAAATATTGGGGCACATTTGGCTGTGGGATAGGAGACAACGAGTGTTGGCTCTGCGATAGGTGACGACGAGTATACAGAGGAACTCAACAGTTCAGGAACTCAATTGTTTAGATGAACACCTCCGCTCTGTCCGCCTTGGCCTAAATGATCTCCCGGTTGCCAAACAATTGAAGCCCCCTTCCCATTCCCACACTGGCCTTTCTGTACTGGTCCACCTCCCTTGTCAGAGTGAAGCCCAGCGCAAATTGGAGGAACAGCACCTCATATTTCGTTTTGGCAGCTTACACCCCAGTGGTATGAATCTCTCTCAGGTCCTCCCCCGCCCTAGCCGTCGTACCAGTTTCGCTGTCGTCCTGTTGAGTTCCTCAAGTTCATCCAAGCCGTTGAGGATGTCCTCCAGTCCTGACGTCGGACTTCCATCACCCTGGCGAGAGGGCCTGAACATCGGGCCGCCCGTAGCCTCGACAGCGGAGGGGTTATGGAGCACCCCCGACCACGGGACGGCAAAAGAGGAGGATGACTGAATTTTTGGAGCCTTCCCTCACAGTGGGGAACTTTGATCCCGCTGTGTGGGGATGTCTGTGTTAAAGACTATCGTGTTCTGTGCTCTTTTTTATTCGTATGGCTGTATGGCGACCACACATTTCACTGTACCAAATGGTACTTGTGACAAATAAATGTATCTTGTATCTGTCTGTATACTCGTTGTCACCTTCAGCCCACAATGTCTGTGTCAAAGTTCAGTTGCCTGCTCGTCCATATCCAGTGGTAGAGTTGCTGCCTTGCAGCAAATGCCGCGCCGGAGACCCGCGCCGACTACGGGTTCTGTCCGTACGGAGTTTGTACCTTCTCCCTGTGATCTGCGTTGGTTTCCTCCAAGATCTTCCGTTTCCTCCCAGACTTGCAGGTATGAAGGCTGTACATGTAAATTGTCCCTCGTGTGTGTAGGATAGTGTTAATGTGAGTGGGGATCGTGGTTCGGCATGGATTCGGTGGGCCGAAGGGCCTGTTTCCGCGCTGTATCTCTAAACTAAACTAAACATGATTATGGAGTTGTGATCAATATGTAGCCAAATGCAACAGCACACCTCATCACTTGATACAGGCTACCAGATGAGCACTGAAGATGACGCCAGGTATCTGTTGAATTCTCTTATTTTAGGCAACTGCAAACACCCTCCGCCATTCAACTGGATGCATCAATTTCTCTCCTCCCCCTCCATTCCTTCCTCACAATCCGCCACTCTTCAATCTTTTTGTCTCTCACCTTGTCTTTTCATCACATGCCTTTGTCCACTATCTGGCTATCAATCCACTCAGCACTTCAACTCCCGCTCCCATTCCGAATCCGACCTTTCTGTCCTGGGCCTCCTCCATGGCCAGAGTGAGCCCCACCACAAATTGGAGGAGCAGCACCTCATATTCAACTTGGGTAGTTCACACCCCGGCTGTATGAACATCGATTTCTCCGATTTCAGATACTCCTTGCTTTCTCCCTCCTTCCCCTCCCCAGCTCAGATTCAGATTCAGATTCAGATTGAATTTTAATTGTCATTGTCAGTGTACAGTACAGACAACGAAATGCATTACAGAGACAACGAAATGCATTCCCACATCCTACTGTCTCCGTCTCTTCCTTTCTTTTTCCTGCCCCCCCAACATCAATCGGAAGAAGGGTCTCGACCCGAAATGTTGCCTACTCCTTCGCTCCATAGATTCTGCCTCACCCGCTGAGTTTCTCCAGCATTTTTGTCTACCTGCTGAGTTACTCCAGTTCCTTTTTGCAGTTCCCCATTCCTATTTGGTATCTGTTTCTCTTTTTACAGCAAAACCATAATTTGACCTGGAAGGACGGTATCCATAATAATTCCCTGTGTGGCCAACGGCATTCCCAGGATGTTCCCAACAAGACTGACTGATGACACAAGGAGCTGCAGATGCTGGCATCTTGAGCAAAATACAAAGTGTTGGAGGAACTCAGCGGGTCACGCAGCAATGTGGGGGGTGAGGGGGGGTGGGATTGGACAGACGATGCTTCGGGTCAGGATCTCTGCCTCAGAGGGCGGTGGAGGCAGGTTCTCTGGATGCTTTCAAGAGAGAGCTAGATAGGGCTCTTAAAAATAGTGGAGTCAGGGGATATGAGGAGAAGGCAGGAACGGGGTACTGATTGGGGATAACATTGAATGGCGGTGCTGGCTCGAAGGGCCAAATGGCCTACTCCTGCACTTATTGTCTATTGATCCCTCTTCAGAGTGGATGCTGTTTTCGCGGCTTGCATCACGTCAGGTAACAAACAGAAGTTGCGTAGAGTGTGGAATCGTGGGCTCACTCACTCACCCCCTCCATGCCACACTGGTCAACCTGAGGAGTACTTTCAGCAACAGACTCGTTCCACCAAGCAGGACAAAACGCCACAGGCCATCCTTCTTCCCCGCGGCTATCAAACTTTACAACTCCTCCCCCTTCTGTCGTGGGGTAGATTGAGACTAACTCTCCCCCCCACCCCTTCCCCAATCTTTGCACGTCCCCCAATTCTTTCCACTCGTCACTTTAATTTTGTGTTCCATGTATTTTGTGTTTTTATGATTGTTGGCAGATCAATTTCCCTCCTGGGATGGGAGATTGCAACCTTCACGCGGTCCACCCTGTCTCGACTAATGCAATCAACCCGACGTGCACAAACATGGGGGACGTGCAAAGATTGGGGGACAAAAAAGATCAAATAGAACAAGTTGACCTACAACTTTCAGCTGTGCACTCGCATTACAGCATACGCAAGAAGAAGAAGAAGAAGAATTTCCCTCCTGGGATGAATAAAGAAGGGATCTGTGGCGTTCTACGCTGCATCTTGGTGGAACCAGTCTGTTGCTGAATGTGCTCATCTTGGTGGAACCAGTCTGTTGCTGAATGTGCTCCTCAGGTTGGCCAGTGTGTCACGGAGGGGGTGAGCTGTATTGTCCAAGATTCTCCGCAGTTTGAGGAGCATCCTCCCCTCCAAGACCACCACAAGACTGCGCATGGCACAGTAGTGCAGCGAGCAGAGATATTGCCTCGCAGTTCCAGCGAGCTGGGTCCAATCACGACCTCTAGTGCTGTCTGCGTGGAGTTTGCAGGTACTTCCTGTGACCCCATTGGGTTTTCTCCTGGGAGTTCTACATACTCCCACACAAGAAAATGTCCTCTCCATTTATACCCCATCAAGATTGCACAGGATCACCTTCTGAGTCCTCGAACATACATTCACCGCGGCTGCACCTATCTTTGACAAGGAATGAAGGTGCCCATAATGGTTCAGCGTTGGGTGACGTTTCGGGTTGAGACCCTTCTTCAGTCGAGTTACTCCACCTTTTTGTGTTATGCTGCCTGTCCCGTCTGAGTTACTCCAGCTTTTTGTGCCTATCACTGATTTCAACCAGCATCTAAAGTTCTTTTACTGACACATGTTTCAGCATTCCTAGTTTGGCGAAGTGCATTCGCAGGACGTTCCCAATAAGGACTGAGGGAAAACACAGTGAAATGCAGACGAATCCAACTCATTGCATAGGCGGATTGGGCCGCTGGAGGCCTTGCAGCAGCCTGGGGCTGGGCTGGATAGGGGGCTGCTCCAAGAAACCGAGTGAGTGCATCGGACACGGCCGCAGTGGCACGGAGCGGTGGAGCATCAGTGGAGGGCATCGAAAACATCGCCTGGCCGGGCCGACCCGTCTTAGGTTAGAGAGAAGTTAATCTGTGGAACTCATTGCCACAGGTGGATGTGGAAGCCAAGTCATTGGATATCTTTTATGGCAGAGATAGACAAATGCTTGATTAGAACAAGTGTGAAGGGTTATGGGGAGAAGGCAGGAAAATGGGATTAGGAGGCAGAGATCAGCCGTGATTCTGCCATTGTGAAAAGGACCCGTTCACTCCTACTCTTTGCTTCCTGTCTGCCAACCTGTTCTCTGGACAGGCTAGATACAGGAAGATTGTTCCCGATGTTGGGGAAGTCCAGAACAAGGGGTCATAGTTTAAGGATAAGGGGGAAATCTTTTAGGACCGAGATGAGGAAAACATTTTTCACACAGGGAGTGGTGAATCTGTGCAATTCTCTGCCACAGAAGGTAGTTGAAGCCAGTTCATTGGCTATATTTAAGAGGGAGTTAGATGTGGCCCTTGTGGCTAAAGGGATCAGGGGGTATGGAGAGAAGGCAGGAACAGGATACTGAGTTGGATGATCAGCCATGATCATATTGAATGGCAGTGCAGGTTCGAAGGGCCGAATGGCCTACTCCTGCAACTATTTTCTATGTTTCTATGATTGAATGGCGGAGTGGACTTGATGGACCAAACGGCCTAATTCTACCCCTATAACTTGTGAACCCCTGCAATTCTTACCCAGTGCCATCACCAGGACAACGAGCCTTTATGGCCAAGATAAGACTACATTTTTAACAAGTTTGAACTTGAAGGTAACCAAATGGCACCAGAAACGTGGCGATCTTGTGCACTGCCTCAATCTAATCTACTATTTTTAAACTTTTGTACGAGTATGATTGTGCTGATGTATAGTAAGATTTTTACTGAATTGTATACAAAAATGTCACTATACCTAGATGCATGTGACAAGAGGGGCCCATTAAACCATTTGGGATATTTTATCATTGTTTAGTTTAGTTTAGAGCTACAGCGTGGAAACAGGCCCTTCGGCCCACTGTGTCCGCATCGACCAGCATTCCCCGCTCACATTAACACTACCCTACACACACAAGGGACAATTTACACTTATACCAGACCAATTAGCGTACAAACCTGTTTGTCTTTGGAGTGTGGGAGGAAACCGAAGATCTCAGAAAAAACCCACAGGGTCACGGGGAGAAAGTACAAACTCCGTACAGACAGTACCCGTAGTCAGGATTGAACTCGGGTCTCCAGTGCTGTAAGGCAGCAACTCTGCCGCTGCGCCACCATGCTGCCCTACTGTACCTTCACGTGGACTGAGGTACGGTGAAAAGCTTTTGTTTGCTTGCGATCCGGTCAACCATTGAGATAGCTGATACTATCTGCAGCAAGCAATTTAGGGTTTAATCCATCTTGCTTTGTGGCTGCATCACTGAAATCATTCATTAAAAATCCCTGCTACACAAAATGACAATGTAAGAAAACATAACATATGGTGTATACTTACTGTATAGTCAAACTTGTGTTTCAGATTCCACCTGCAGATCGGGCACTGCCCCGAGGGGTTTGGAGGTTCAGAGGCATCTGCCGATTTCACGATCTTTCCTTCAATCTGAAAGCAGAATGGATGAGTGTGGTCATTATCGAAGATGATTATGATATCAAGTTCAAAGGGTTACGTCAATAAAAAATGGAATTCACCCAAATGGCAAGGAAAACGGGCGGGCTCCTGGTATCCTGGGCTCATGGTAAACTGCTAAACTGGATAAACCTGGATCACAACCAAAGAGGCAGGTACGATCGCAACGTTTGAGAACAACACTCATTTCACCCCTGCTGCCATCGGGAAGAAGGTACAGGAGTCTGAAAACGGTAACGTCCAGGTTCAGGAACAGCTCCTTCCCAACAGCCATTCGGCTATTAAACACTACAACCGCAAATAAGCCCTGAACTACATAACTATTATTTTTATATTTGCTCTAATATTGTTTGTTTTCTGTGTGTACGTATGTGTATGTGCGTGTATATATATATATATAATATATAATATATATATATGATCTATATATATGTGTATTTGTGATTATGTGTATAATGAACACATATTGTTCCGGGCCTCCGGAACACACACATTACAAACTACTTTTTCTCTCTCTCTCGAATGTTATGTTGTTTCCAGAGTACTATGTTTGCATATTCTGTTGTACTGCTGCAAGTAAGAATTTCGATGTTCTATCTGGGACATATGCCAATAAAACACTTGTCTCTTAACATTTGGACATGTACATGGATAGGACAGATATAGAGGTTTATGGGCCAAACATTTACAGGCAGGTGGAACGGTGAGGAACGGTAAGGGGAAGTTGGGCCGAAGGACCTGATTCCACGCTGTAAGACTCAGTGACTCCAACAATCAAAGTTCTCAATGTGATTTTGGAGTGTGATTGGTGCCTTGAGAGTCAAAGCCAATTCCCCTGACATGCACTGTCTCTACGAACACCCCAGATCTGGAAGATTAACGTTAATGTTGTTACCACAAAGATATTAACATAGAACGCAGAACAGTACAGCACAGGAACAGGCCCTTCAGCCCAAAATATCATGATGCCTAGACTAACCCTTATCTGCCTGCACATAATCCACATCCCTCCATTCCCTGCATGTGCCTATCCATAAGTGTCTTAAATGCCACGATTGTATCTGCCTCCACCATCACCCCTGGCAGCGCTCCCACCACTCTGTGTAAATGAGAGGCACGGTGGCACAACAGTCGAGTTGCTGCCTTACAGTGCCAGAGACCCGGGATCGATCCTCAGCACGGGTGTTGTCTGCGTGTGGAGTTTGTACGTTCTCTCTGTTACTGCGTGGGTTTTCTCCGGGTGCTCCAGTTTCCTCCCACATTCCAAAGTCGTACAGGTTTGTAAGTTAATTGGCTTTGGTTGTAAAGAACCCCTTGTGTGGAGATATCGTGTTAGTGTACGGGGATCACAGGTCGGCGCGGACGCGGTGGGCCGAAGGGGTTGTTTCCGCGCTGAATCTCTAAACTAAATGAAATAGCTTGCCCCACATATCTCCTTTCAACTTTACCCCTTTTGAACTTAGATATTACTGCAATTTAAAGTGCGGAAGGAATTGTAGAGGTGGTATGGATTAGTCTAATCGATTGGCAGATACGGCGTTGGATCAGGCACTTCAGTCCACACTGACCATCGATCACATTAGTTCTGTGCCTGAATTGAATCTCTTTAGCCAATTGAGTCTGAAGAAGAGGCCCGGAACAAAACGTCACCTATCCATGTTCTCCAGAGATGCTGCCTGACCCGCTGAGTTACGCCAGCACTTTGTGTCTATTTTTGTATGCCAGCATCTACAGTTCCATCTAGCTCCACATTAGTTTGATGTTACCCCACCTTCTCATCCTCTCCCATACACCAGTGACAATAAAGTATTGTTCATTTGCAGAAGCCAATTAACCTACAAACCTGCACGTCTTTGGAAAGTTGGTGGAAACCGGAGCACCAAGGCTGCCCACGATGAAGGCACAGAAAACCAACACAGATAGTCAGTAGAGGATCGACCTGGTCAGCTCACTTGGAAGCCACTTTTACTTTGGAAAAGCTTTACAGTGTATGAAGAAAAGTGTGTGAAAGGTAACGGGGAGAATGTGGTTGAGAGGGAAAGAAAAATCAGCTATGATTGAATAGCGGAGTAGACTCGATGAGCCGAATAGCGTATTTCACAAATTCACAAGTCATAGTTGTAGAATTAGGCTATTCGGCCCATCTGGTCTCCTCTGCCAGTCTGCTCCTATGAGTCATGAACTTATGAAATAGAATCTTAGTATGATTTTAAGATGGGCCGCATGCGCAAGGAGACTCATTAATTTACTGTACTTGAACAGGAAGTAAAGGAAAGGGGGACTTTCTCCAACAATTCGCTGTTTAATGAGTGCATGTTTCAACTGCGGCATATTTTTAATGAGACCCAGTTAGTTCGGACAGCAATACTCACCGTGGTGGTCTGCTCATCCCGTACCCGGATAACTGTAAAACAAATAAGAGGCAGTGGTTGAAATCCATTGTTGGTGGCACAAAATAGCAACACGGAATTGCAGTTTTACTTAAAGAAGACACAATGTGCTGGCGTAACTCAGTGGGTCAGGTCTGAAGAATAGTCTCGTCCTGAAACGTCACCTATTCCTTTTCCCCAGAGATGCTGCCTGTCCCACTGAGTTACTCCAGTATTTTGTGTCTACCTTCGGTTTGAACCAGCGACTGCTGTTCCTTCCTGCACGCCAAGCATCTCCTTCTTTGTCATCTCAGGTCTTTGTCCAACCACCTGCTTATAAAAAAAAACCCTTCCTCACCTTTATCCAGCCCCTTCCCTTCTCCAGCTATCTTGCCCCCCCCCCACCAACCTCACTACAATCAGTCTGAAGAAGGGTCCCAACCCAAAATGTACCCATCCATGTTCTCCAGAGATGATGCCTGACCAGCTGAGTTACTCTAGCACTTTGTGTCTTTTTTTTTTACTAAATCAACATCTGCAGTTCCTTGTTTCGCCGAATTAAACTAATCACCTCTGCCTACACGTGATTCATATCCCTCCATTCCCTGCCCATCCGCGTACCTATCGAAAACCCTCTTAAATGCCCCCATATCTGCCCACACCACCACCCCTGGCAGCGCGTCCCAGGCACCCACCACCCTCTGTGCACAATACTGCAGCACACATCTCTTTTACATTTTCCTTCCTTAAAGCTTCGCTAAAACACAGCTTCCTTAAAGCTATGGATGCCCTTTAGTCTTTGATATTTCCACATTGGGAAAAAGGTTCGGACTGTCTACTCTATCTACGCCTCTCATCATTTTTCAAAAAATCCCCTCATTTTGGTGGGCCGAATCACAAGCAATGACGAGACGGTACAGGAAGGAGATATGGAACATGATATTGAAGCATGATAGAGTATATAGGTTTAGATTAAGTATTGACACACGTATTGAGGTACAGTGAAAACTTTTGTTTTGCGTACTTTCCAATCAGATAAACAATGTCTAATGAAGACACCCTTAGGACGGGTGTCAAGGGTTATGGGGAGAAGGCAGGAAAATGGGATTAGGAGGCAGGGATCAGCCATGATTGAATGGTGGAGTGGACTCGAAGGGCCGAATGGTCTAATACTACTCCGATAACTTGTGAACTTGTGAAGTGCCGTCCCGGTTGCCTATCACGGGAATTCACTTTGTCTATCTTGACAGAAGTATACATCTCACTCCATCCCGATGCTACAATTTCACTGACAAGCTCCACACCATTACCAAAGCCTTGAAAGCCTCTTTTCCTGCAATAAAATATAACTGTACACGGGCACACTCATACATAAGTATACCTTATGCATGTATAATGTATTATGCATGTATAAGTATAACTTATGCATGAGTTGCCACGTTTCCGGCGCCATCTTGTACCCTTAAAGTCTTGAAATTAAAAAAAAATGTAGATTCTTATCTTGGCCTAAAGACCTGTTGCCCTGGGAGACGGCACTGGGTTGGAGTTGCAGGGGTGGGACTGGCTAGGCAATGTTGTCGGTGTCCTCCACTGCCACTCCAGGCCACTTCCGATCCGCGCACTCGTCCCCGACCTCTGTTGGGGCCTCAAGCAGCCCACTGCACTCCACTCCACACCTCTCCATTCCAGCCCGCAGCCTGTTCACCAGCACCGATCCCCGCCTCTGGTCCATCGCCGCAACCATCTTACAGGGTAGATATGATTTGTTTTGTGGTTTCCCCCTTCCGGTGTTCAAACAGAGCCAGAGGTCATAGAGTGTGGAAAGGGGGCCATGGGCCAACTGACCCAACAGCTCGTTCCGTACACACACCACCCTTTCTGTCTGCTGTAGGAAGTAATAGTTTTCGTCCCGAATGCTCCTCCTCCACTTTGTGTAGTCAAGGACCCAAGACGTAGTGGGCAGCACGGTGGTGCAGCGGTAGAGTTGCTTCCTTACACTGCCAGAGACCCGGGTTCGATCCTGACTATGGGGTGCTGTCTGTACGGAGTTTGTTCATTCTCTCTGTGACCGCGTGGGTTTTCTCAGGGTGTTCCGGTTTCCTCCCACACTCCAAAGACGTACAGGTTTGTAAGTTAATTGGCTTTGGTTAGTTGTAAAAAAATTGCCCGTAGAGCACAGGATAGTGGTGATCATTGGTCGGTGCCGACTCGTTGGGCCGAATGGCCTGTTTCCACGCCGTACCTCTAAAGTCTGAAGATTGGCAAGTCATAGGGCCTGCTGCATTTTCTCAAGGAGGCTGCGATATAATCTTTGATTTTTTCCCCCACGATAACCTCAAGAGCGTGTTTTAGGAGTCTGGCGTCGGACTTCAGGCGTTGGAAGTCTGAATGACTTCAGAAGACGTCAGATGTCGGAATAACTCAGCGGGCCAGACAACATCTCAGAGAAGATGGATAGGTGTGATTTCGGGTGGAAACCCTTTTTCAGATGGTCCCAACCCAAAACGTTGCCTATCCATATTCTCCTAAGATGCTGCCTGACCCGCTGAGCTATTCCAGCACTCCTTATCGCAAACAAGCATCTTGTTCTGTATGAATGACTTGACCTGCCTAATGTAGCCATTTTGAGTGTAACCAGAATAATAATATGAGGAATGTTAAATTAGGAGTAAACACTGATTCAGTGAAGCCAGCCCATTACTGTCAGAATTCCATTGTATTATCTTCTTCCAGACCTATTCATAGATTAATGGGCCTGTCCCACTTGCCGATTTTTTCAGCAACTGCCGGCGTCATATCAATATTTTTAACATTTCAAAATCCAGCGACGACCAAAAAATGTTGCAACACTTGAAAAAACATCGCAGGTCACTGCCGCATAACGCCGAAAGTTTTTCGGTGACCTGATACGTCAGGCAATGATGACGGCAGTCGCCGAACAAAATCGCCAAGTGGGGCAGGCCCTTAAAGCTGCACTTTCAGCACCATTATCCTATCCAAGCTCATCTCCAAACTCGTGGAACTTGGAGTCAGCACTCACCTCTGCAACTGGATCATTGACTTTCTGACCAACAGACCCCCACCAGCGAGGATAGGTGACAAATCGTCCTCTTTCATACTCAACACTGGTGTCCTGCAAGGATGCGTCCTCGCCCCCCTTCTTTACTCCTTGTATACCTACTGTGCAGCCATGTACAAATCCAACTCAATTTACAGACGGTTCGCTGACGACACCACTGTAGTGCGCTGGATATCGAATAATGACGAGACGGGGTACAGAAAGGAGATTGAGAACCTCGTAACCTGGTGCAAGACAACAACCTTGCCCCCAATGTCAGCAAGGCAAAGGAGATTGTGATCAACTTCAGGAAGCAAATATGCATTGAGAGTGCCATAGTAGAGATGGTTGAAAGTTTCAAGTTCCTAGGAATAAATATCACCAGCAGCTTGTCCTGGACCAGTCATGTTGAACCAAAGGCCAAGAAAGCTTTGTTCGAGGGCTTAGGAAGTTTGGCATGTCCACAAGCAACTCTCACCAACTTCTACACATGCGCCATCAAAAGCATTTTATCGGGATGCATCACAGCACAGCTTAGGAACAGCGCCTTCAAAACTGCATGAAATCTGCAAACCATTTTCCATTGACCATCTACACTTCACGATGCCTCGGCAAGGCCAGCAGCATAATCAAATATGGATCTCACTCCAGAAACTCTCTTCTCCCATCTCCCATCAGGCAAGAGGTACAGAAGTGTAAAATCACATACTATTGAACCATCGTCTACCATCCACCTCATTGGAGACTCTCGGGCTATCTTTAATCGTATGTTACTGATACTGCACTAAACGTTATCCCTGTGAGTTGGGACGGTATGAGGGGTGTGTGGGTCAACGTGGACATGTGGGTCAATGCGGGGCAAGTTGGTCAACGTGGACATGTGTGTCAACGTGGACATGTGGGTCAATGTGGGGCAAGTTGGTCAACGCGGGGCGAGTGGGACAACGAGGAGCATGTTGGTCAACGCGAGGCAAGTGGGTCAACGAGGGGTGAGTGGGTCAACGAGGAGCATGTTGGTCAACGCGGGGCGAGTGGGTCAATGTGGGGCAAGTTGGTCAACGCGAGGCAAGTGGGTCAACGAGGGGTGAGTGGGTCAACGAGGAGCATGTTGGTCAACGCGGGGTGAGTGGGTCAACGCGGGGTGAGTGGGTCAACGAGGAGCATGTTGGTCAACGCGGGGTGAGTGGGTCAACGCGGGGTGAGTGGGTCAACGAGGAGCATGTTGGTCAACGCGGGGTGAGTGGGTCAACGCGGGGGGTGAGTGGGTCAACGAGGAGCATGTGGGTCAACGCGGGGTGAGTGGGTCAACGCGGGGTGAGTGGGTCAACGCGGAGCATGTTGGTCAACGCGGGGTGAGTGGGTCAACGCGGAGCATGTTGGTCAACGCGGGGCATGTTGGTCAACGCGGGGCATGTTGGTCAACGCGGGGCATGTGGGTCAACGCGGGGCATGTTGGTCAACGCGGGGCGAGTGGGTCAACGCGGGGCGAGTGGGTCAACGCGGGGCATGTGGGTCAAGTGGGTCAACGCGGGGCGAGTGGGTCAACGCGGGGCGAGTGGGTCAACGCGGGGCGAGTGGGTCAACGCGGGGCATGTTGGTCAACGCGGGGCATGTTGGTCAAGCGCGGGGCATGTTGGTCAACGCGAGGCATGTTGGTCAACGCGAGGCATGTTGGTCAACGCGAGGCATGTTGGTCAATGCGGGGCGAGTGGGGTGGGACAGGGTAGGATGGGGAGATGAGATGTGGTTTGGAGAGATGGGTGGGTGGGACAGGTGTGGGGTGAGACGGGACACGACTGGTGACGTGGGGAAAGTGCTTTGGGATGGAATGGGGAGGGGTGGGATGGGATGAGACGAGGGAGGGGGTGTGGGACATGTGTAGACTGGATGGAAAGGGAGGTTGAGGACATGGTGGTGGTGGCGATGGGTGCAGTGTGTGATGGCGTGAATCTTGCGGTGCGTGTTTTCTCACTTCTGTATCTTTTGCCCGATGGGAGAGTGGAGAAGAGCTAGTGGCTAGGGGTGCGATTCGTCCTGGATTATGCTGCTGGCCTTGCTGGGTGGCACGGTGCGAGTACGGGGTCGCACTGAGTGAGAGTAGGAGTGATACCAGGTTTCCGGAAGAATGTGACCGTGTATTTCCCCACCCCCACCCTTGAATTGCTGCTCCTTCCTGCATTGGCAAGTACATGGGGTGGTCAAAAAACGCAGGTCAACGCAGGGCATGTTGGTCAACGCGGGGCGAGTGGTCAACGCGGGGCATGTTGGTCAACGCGGGGGGTGAGTGGGTCAACGCGGGGGGCATGTTGGTCAACGCGTGGACATGTGGGTCAACGCGGGACATGTGGGTCAATGCGGGGCAAGTTGGTCAACGTGGGGCATGTGGGTCAACGTGGACATGTGGGTCAACGCGGGGCATGTTGGTCAACGTGGACATGTGGGTCAACGTGGACATGTGGGTCAACGTGGACATGTGGGTCAACGTGGGCATGTGGGTCAATGCGGGGCAAGTTGGTCAACGTGGACATGTGGGTCAATGCGGGGCATGTTGGTCAACGTGGTGTCAATCACACACAGTAACATACACACACAGTAACACACACACACAGTAACACACACACACACAGTTGGTCACACACACACACAGTGGGTCACACACGGGGGCAGTAACACGGGGTGATGTTGGTAACACACACACACAGTCAACGCACACACACAGTAACACACCACACACACAGTAACACACGCACACACAGTAACACACACACACAGTAACACACACACACAGAAACACACAC